>NC_067399.1:520220-537207 GCF_016432865.1 Antechinus flavipes
ATGTGGCTTTTTTCAGCAATGAGATGATTCAGCCACTTCCAATGATCTGCAGACTTACTCTTACAAAATCATACAGAATACACAGAACATACAGACTAGTCTTTCAGAACCAGGTCAGGACTCTCACGGTGGCGTCCCACGAAGAGTCAGTGGGAGGGCTGTAAACACTGCGTCCAGCTGAGCCCCAAAACCCACACAGAATCCGGAGTACTCAAACAGACAGGCAACTGCAAATGCAGCTGCAGGGCCCCTCAGAATCAGACTGCTTTATGCCAATTTTGGACCGAATTCAAAATTTGGGTCTCACTTTCCTGGTTCGCAGAAGAGAGATTACTGGACACCAGGGACTGAGGAAAATCTCTCGGTGGCCACCCCCTAGGATCTGTAATCCCCTTCGCCCTCCAGGGAGAGGGACTGGCCGTCAGCCTGAGCCAAAGGCTTATCTCGGTGGGACCTCCAAATGAAATAGCCCAGGCAATAAAATTCAAGACAGCCGCAATGAGGAAGATTTAGGATTTATTTGGTACCAAGCTCGGGACGGAATGGTGAAAATTCCACAACACTAAGGATAGCTTTTATAAACGTTTTTCTGTTACATTGGAATCTGTGATTAGCATTTTACATTGGAATCTGTGATTAGCATTTTACTACAGGGTGGGAGTAGGTATTCTGTTGCATAAATAGACCACCCTTTTGAAATATAAAACAAATCCCCAATCTAACTAAGCAAACTTTCTTCTGCTGGCCCGAGGCGGGAAGGAGGGATTTGTCCTGTCCATTTCAGTCATATCCAACTTTTTATGACTGTTTAGGTTTTTCTTGGCAAAGGCCCTACAATGGTTTGCCATTTCCTTCTCCAGCTCATTTTACAAATGAGGAACTGAGGCAAACAGGGAGGGGTAAGTGGCCTGGGGTCATACAGCTGGTAAGTGTCTGAGGCCAGATTTGAATCAGGAAGATGAGTTTTCCTGACTATAGACCCTGCCCTTTATCTGCTTGCCATCTAGTTGCTCACATGCATATCCTTTAAACATTATCAGTTGGAGGATTGTTTTTACTCTTAAATATTTCCATTAGCTGCTTTTGTTTGTATCTTGGATATCAGACCTGTGTGCTAGGCCCCCTTTCCCAAATTAACTGCTCAGAGACATCTTCAGGTACAAAGAGAAAGCATTTATTTAGTCCCTGCCGGGAGAGGCCCAGACACAGCTGGGGGGATCTCAACTCCCAACATGTGCTCCACACCACAAGCAGAAAACAAGAAGGCTAGTTAAATAGCAAAAGACCCAAGTCTTTTTATTAGATAGACTGAAAGGAAGTAACTATCATTGACCAATGGCTACCAATGTCTGCTTCCTGTGGGTCACATCACTTCCTGCACAAGACCTGACCTAGGGTCTTGGTCTTTAGAGACCTCTATATGATCTTAGAGATCATGTGACTGACTTCCTGCAACCTGGGCCCAAGACCTCATCTTCCATCTCTGCAGACCTCTGGGAATAGGGATCACATGACTTAGGCCTCATCTCATAGACTTTGAGAAAATTTCCACTTGTCAATCCCATTCAAATCCTTAGCAGAGATATTTGAAGCAGCTAGCTGACATAAATATACATACTTAAATATACACAAATATATATGTAAATATACATACATATATACTTAAAGGGATATGTAAATATTATCTAGTATTATTTCTGTATCTGATACAAATGTATTTCCCTCCAATTAACCACTTCCCTTCTTTTCCTGAAAGCCTTTAAATTTAATGTAATTGAATTATCTACCTTGTATTCTTTAATTACCTCTATCACTTGTTTAGTTAAGAATTCATCTTTATGCCATCAATTGGGGAACAGCTAAATAAATTGTGATATACAAATGTAATAGAATACTATTGTGCTATAAGAGATGATGAAAGGGATAGTTTCAGAAAAACCTGAAAAGACTTGTATAATCTGATGCAGAATGAAGTGAGGAGAATCAAGAGAACAACTCATACAATAACTCTGCATAGATATACAACTCCAAAAGACTTAAGCAATCTGATCAAAACTACGACTAATCATAAATCTTCTGATGAAGTATGGTCTCTGCCTTCTATTAGAAAAGTAATATACAAAACGTAACATATTTTTTTTAGACATAGCCAATGTGGAAATTTTTTTTGACTGCATATTTGTTACAAAAGTTTTTTTTCTGGTTTTTTTTTTTTCCCCATATGGTGAGGTGAAAAGTGGGGCAAAGTAGAGAAAATACATTTTTGTTCGTTCAATGAAATTTGTTGTCTATCCATAGATGTAAAAGATACATCATGTGGTTCAATTCTATTTTTTTTTTTTTTTTTTTGGTGAGACAATCAGAATTAAGTAACTTGCCCAGCCAGTAAGTGTGAGGTCACATTTGAACTCAGGTACTTCTGACTATCCATTCTGCCACTTAGCTGCCCCTGTTCTGCATATTTTTAAAAGATATGTCAGTGATCCTCTTCATCATTACTATTGTGAAATCTCCCCTCTCATTCTATGAAAACTAACAAAAAGAAAGAGAAAAAATTATTGATAATAAGAGCAATCTAATTCAAACAAGTCTAAGATTTCATCTTGAACTTACCAGATTTGCAAAGATAATAAAAGACAAAAATGATAAATGTTGGAGAGTTACGTGAAAGCAAGTACTCTACTATTGGTAGAACTGTGAATTTGTCTAAATGCTCTGGAAAATAAACAAACAAAAAAACACTTGTAATAATATCTTAAAAGGTACCGAACTCTTTATAACTTTTGATACAGAGATACTAGACATATACCTCTAAGGAAAAAAAAAATGGGGGGGGGGGAGAGTTAGAGGAGGGGGAGAAATCCCATATACACAAATATATTTATAACTATTCTCTGGAGTAGCAAAACACTAGGAAGAAAATTAATGCCCATCAGTGAAGGAGTAGCTGAATAAATTGTGGTACGTGGATGTACACTAAGAGTTATTCCTTGCTGTTGAGTGCATTAATGCTGCACTGGATCTGGAACCTAAATTGGAATGCCATAATGCTGGAGTGTTCTGCTTTTGTAAATTCACAATTGAAGACTCCATTCTTCTTCATCTAGAAGAGAAAAGGACAAATGCAGAGGTCAAAGACCAAGAAGACCCATTTATAGGTCCATATGGCTCAGAGAAAAGGCTCTAAGCCCCCTACCTTTCAGCATGGTCTCTCACCTGGTGCCATGAGCAAAAGGTCATGGAATGAAGCAGAGAGGCAGCTGAAGCTGACTCAGCCTTTCTCAGAGAGCTCCACTTTGGCTGTTCTCAACCACACAGTTAACAGCCTAGAACTAGTTACAGAAGATTTACTCCTGCCCTACAATCTATCGAGAGGCTTTCCTTTACCTATAATTATGATGGTCCCCAAAGAAGAATTCCTAGTTTCTTTATATGGGGAAATTATATCACCTAATCAAGATGAAAATATGCAATACCTAGCAATACAGGCATTTTATATTTTCTAGATAATAATCTATTTGATTTCATTTTCTAATTTTGTTGCTATATAATTCAATGTACTAATTTCTAATATTTTCACCACTGTTGTGAATTTCCTCTTTTTTAGTTTTTATTTTGCTAACTTTTTTGTTACTAGTTTCTTTTTTAAAAAATCAGTTTAGTTAATGGTGTGTCCAATTTGTCAATCTTTTTTAAAATGATTATTTTCTTCATTAGTTTTTTTTTTTCAATTTCATTTGTCTCACCTTCAATTTTCAAGATCTCTTTTGTGCTTGTTTTGAGATTAGAGTTATTATTAGTTTTGTAGTTTTTAAAACTGCATGTTCAGTTCATTAGCCTACTCCTTTCCCCTTTTGTTAATATAACATTTCCTCTAAGAACTGCTCTGATAGCTTCTCCCTCAGTTTGGCCTTTTGGCTTTCCCTGATAAGAAGAATAAAGCCAGTGTACTTTTAAAAAAGTCTCTTACTGGCATCTATTTCATAAAAGAGAAACATAACTGTGTATGGGGATATTTTTTTGATTTTGGTGCCAAAAATGTGTTCATAGAAAATAAGAGAAGGGAAGGGTGCATGAATAAATGTGGTAATACCAGTAAGAATAAGCAAGAGCTATAAATGGCTTTGTTTTGCTAATAGCAATGCTTATAGATTTGGCAAATTCAATTCAATAAACATATTTACTATGTGCAAAACACTGTGCTAGGTCCTAGGATACAGACTTGAAAAATAACAGTCACAGAAAGAATTATAAGATTTAAAGCCGAAATAAATCTTAGAAAACAATATTCAGTGCCATACCAATCAAACTGCCAAAAAATTACTTTATAGAGCTAGAAAAAAAAATAACAAAATCCACCTGGAAGAACAAAAGGTCAACTATATCAAGAGAATTAAGGGGGAAAAAATGCAAAGGAAAGTGGTCTAGCCATACCAGACCTAAAACTTTATTATAATGTGGGGGTCATCAAAAGTATTTGGAACTAACTAAGAAATAGAGAAGTGAATCAGTGTAGGTTAGATACATAAGACACAATAGTCAATATCTATATTAATCTACTGTTTGATAAACCCAAAGACTCCAATTTCTGGCATAAGGACTTATTATTTAACAATTTCTGGGATAATTGGAAAATAGTTTGGCAGAAACTAGGAATCAGCCAAAATCTCTACCAATTAGTATAGATAAAATAACATTGAAATGGGTCCATGATTAGACACAAAGAATGATATAAATAGCTAAGTAGAACAAGAGATAGTCTACCTGTCAGCTCTGTAGGGAAGGGTGGATTTTATGGCCAAAGAAGAAATAAAGAATATTGCAACATGCAAAATGAATAATTTTGGTTACATTAAATTAAAAAAAGGTTTTATACAAACAACTCCAATACAGCCAAAATTAGAAGGGAAGCAGAAAGTTGGGGGAAAAAATTTTACAGTCAGTGTTTCTGATAAAGGTCTCATTTATAAAAAATAGAAAAAAAATTTATAAAATTACAAGTCATCCCCAATTGATAAACAAAGGAATGAACAATTTCCAGATGAAGAAATTAATGCCATTTCTAGTCATATGAAAAATTGCTCTAAATTACTACTGACCAAAGAAATGCAAATTAAGACAACTCTGAGATACTACTTCACATCTATCCAATTGGCTAAGATGACAGAAAAAGATAATGATAAATATTGGAGGGGATATAGGAAAACTGGGATGCTAATGCATTGTTAATAGAGTTGTAAAATGATCCAACCATTCTGGAGAACAATTTGAAACTATGCCCCAAAGCCTATGCATTCGCTTTGATCTAGCAATCTCACTACTGAGTCTGTTTCCCAAAGCCAGCATAAAAGAGTGAAAAGGACCCTCATGTTCAAAAATGTTTATAGCAACTCTTTTTATAGTAGCAAGGGAATGATAATTGAGTGGATACCCATCAGTTGGGAAATGGCTGAATAATTTGTGGCATATGAATGTTATGGAATATTATTATTCTATAAGACATGATGAGCAGGCTGATTTCAGAAAAGCCTGGAAAGATTTAAATGAATTGATACTGAGTTAAGTGACCAAGAGAACATTATACATAATAACAGCAAGATTATTTGATGATCAACTGTTATGGACTTGGCTGTTCTTATCAATTTAGTGATTGAAAAACATTCCAAAAGAATTGGGATGGAAAATGTCATATGCATCCAGAGAGAGAACTATGGAAATTGCATGTAGATTAAAGCATAATATTTTCATCTTTTTTTGTTCATTTGCTTTTTTTTGTGTGTGTTTTGTTTTGTTTTGGTTTGGTTTTTTTTTTTTTTTTTTTTTTTTTTTTTTTTTTTTTTTTTTTTTTTTTGTGCCCTTTTGGTCTGATTTTTCTGGTGCAGCATGATGAACATGACAACATAATTTTAAAAATTTATATATTTAACCTATATCTGATTGATTGTTGTCTTGGGGAAGGAGGAAGTAAGGAAGGAACACAACATTTTACAAAAATGAGTGTTAGAAACTATCTTAATATACATTTGGAAAATTAAAATACAATGTGGGGAATAAAGGAGAAAAAGAAAAGAAAAGAAAACATCCAGTTCAAGTCAAGAGATATAACTTCAGCTCTTGGGAGAAGGTCTCACTTTTCAATGAAAATTGCTGGGAAAACTGGAAAGCAGTCTAGCAGAAATTAGGTAGGTATATAATCACACGGTTATCAGACCAAAACAAACAAACAAGTTAAAGAATTTAGATGCAGACCAACATCTCCTATACACCAAGATAAAGTCCAAATGGATACAAGACTTAGATATAAAAATTCACATTATAAATAAATAAGAATAAAGAAGAAAATGTCTTTTGTGACTAAGTAATAGAGACAGTTTTAATTGAATTAAATTGATTTTTTTTTTTTTTTGCCTAAACCAAACCAAAGCATTAAAATTAGAAGCGAAGCAGTTAAAATTAGAAATGAAACAGTTAAGTAGGAAATAATCTTTGCAGAAAGTCTCCCTGGTAAAAGTCTTATATCAAGGTTATATAAGATTCAAATTTAATAGAATAGACATTCCTCAATAGTCATCAGAAAACATTTATTAAGCATTTATTATGTTCCAGGCACTGTGCTAAACTCTGGGAATACAAATACAAGCAGAAACTAAGACTGTACTTGCTTTCAAGGAATTTACATTTTAAACTGGGAAGACAACACATAAAAGGGAACTGAAAAGGGAAGGGTGTTGACTCTAGATAGAAAATTCCTGTGGAAATGAATCAGCAATATAGCCAGAAGAGAAATAAAGACCTAGTTGGATTAGGCGGTCATCTGAAATTGAAAGTTCTAGGAAGAACTAACCAATCAGAAGAAAAGGCTGGGCAAGGATTACTTGCTATGGAAGAAATATTCCAGCAATGAAGTAAACTTTCTGGTTGAAGAGGTTTTTATAGGATGATTAAAGTCCTATGGAAATAAGTCAACTGTGCCTCCTAGAAACAAATGATAAATGGTCAAAATTTATGAGTAGATGACAGTTTTTAAACAAATAAATCAAAACTATAAACTATCATATTTTTTAAAATGTGACAAATCACTAATACTTAAAGAAATGCAAATTAATACAACTTGGAGGTTTTTCTTTCCATACATAAGGTTGACAGCTGAAAAAAGAGAATGTTGGAAATGTTGAGGATGCATGAAATAGGCGTTTTATAAAAGTACTGTTATTGGGGCTATTGAATTGGTCAACAAAGAACTGTTGAATTGGTTCAGCTATTCTGAAAAAGGTTTGGAAGTATACCCCTCAAACTATTAAACTGTATATCCCCTTTAATCAAGCGAATACTAGGCCAATTCCCCAAAAATGAAAAAAAGGAAAAGGTCTCATCTGTTTAAAAAAAAATTATATATATATATTATATGTATATATATAATTTTTTATGCATACATATATATATACACACATATATATATAAAATGTAAAAAAAAAACAAACAGGTATAGGAGATGGCTTAGTGGATAGAGTACTGGTCTTGAAGTCAGGAGGACCTGAATTAAGATATTAGCTAGTAACCCTTGGACAAGTTGCTTAACCCCAATTGCCCCCCAAAAACAAGGTTGTTTTTTTTTTTTGTTTGCTACAGTAAAGAACTGGAAGCTAAATGTCTATCAACTGGTGAATGACTAAACAAAATATGTTACATAAATGGAGTGTGTAATAGATTATTATACTGTAAAAAATGATAAAAAAAAAAGTAGTTTCAAAGAAAACAAGGAAGACTATTATATAAACTGACACAGAGTGAAATGAGCAGAATCAAGAGAATGATGTATATTATGATAATACTGTCAAAGGGACAGCTAGATGGCACAGTGGATAGAGTACCAGCCCTGAAGTCAGGAGGACGTGAGTTCAAATCTGGCTTCAGATACTTAAAGCTTCCTAGTTGTGTGATCCTGGACAAGTCACTTAACCCCAACTGCTTCAGCAAAAAATAAATAATAATAATAATAATAATAATAATAATAATAATACTGTCAAGAAAAAAAATTGAAGGATTGAGAACTCTGATCAATGAAATAATCAACCACCATTCTATAAAATCAATGAAAAAACAGGTTTCTCTTAACAAAGAAGTGATAGATGCAGTTTTCAGAGTGACACATGAGCATCTGACTCAATGTTAAAAAAAAAAAAAAAGCCAGTGTTACACTATGCATATTTGTTATTAAAAAAAAATAAGTAACAAGTTCTAGGAAAGCTTATAATAATTTTTTTTTCAAATAGAAATGATAATGGGATAATTAAGGGGCTAACTTCAAGACAACTCCTTCTAATATTCTCTCATAGTAATTTGAACTTCTTTAAAAATCTTTTCTTTTATACTTCCAATAGATTTGAGATGAAAAAATACCAGAGAATTGTAGAGACTTAATGTGGATTGAAGCATAATATTTTCACCTTGTTTTTACTTTCCCATGTTTTTTTCCCTTTTGGTCTGACTTTTTTTGCACAATATGACAAATATAGAAATAAGATTAAAAGGACTGTACATATTTAACCTATATTAGATTGTTTGTTGTCTTGGGAAAGGGGAGGTATAGGAAGGAGGAACAAAAATTTGGAATACAAAATCTTATAAAAATGAATGTTGAAAATTATTTTTACATATATTTGGAAAAGTAAAATACTATTGAAAACTTTTTTCTTTTGAACTTAAACAGCATTTAGATAATTAGAAAAGAAGGTTGTATTTGAAAATTTAAAAACAAAAGGTTATTAATAATAATTAATTTTAAATTTTTATTATTAATTTTAATTAATATAATTATTATATATTAATATTAATTAATTGATAATAAATAATGTTTATATGAAATTTTAAGGTTTAAAAAATACTTTAAATATATTACTTCATTTGATCCTCACAACAGGATCATAAGTTGAAGTTCTGAGTGCATTCAGACTCTGTACCAGGCCACCAAAATGTTGAGATTACTAAAACCAAAATGATGTTGTATGTCATCTCAAAAGAACTTATAGGAATAGACATTCAAATCAAAGGTCAAAAGATTTTATTATACTGCCAAGTTCATAATTCATAAGTCTTTAGCAAGGAAGAGGGGTTTTAACAGTTAAGAAGGGGACAAACAAGTTCTCTAGCAAAGACTCATTAAGTTGTAGCAAGTGGGGAATTAGGGGACTAACTCTAAAAGAAGTTAGGGTCCTAATAGATGCTAGATATTGTGATGTTTAGCAAGCAGACTAATCCCAAGAAGGAGTTAGCTAGTACACCATGGCAGGCTAACCCTAAAAAGGAGGTAACTATAACAAGGAATACACCATTGACAAGAGGGTTAAATTCATAGAGAAATTTACCTAGGATCTACAGTATGAGCAGATCTTTTATAGGGGAAATATAACCTTAGGCGTTTGACATCATAATTTGGATTTCTGATTGAATACAGTACAGGTGGACTTTTCAGGGACTTCCACAAGGGTTATGGTAATACTCAAAAGCCCACTTGAACAGAAGGCAATGTTCCTCTCTGTTTGCCTTAGGGAGTAACTAGGCTTCCATATTGTATACAGTAATTCAGGCTCTCAGTTAAAGCCCATCTAGCTACCCAGGACTTCATCATAGGTAAAATTAAGTGTTATCTTCATTTTATAAATGAGGAAATTGAGATTGAGAAGTGACTTGCTGAGGGCCAAATTTAAAGTAAGTTTTATAGATGGTATTTAAACTTGTCTTCCTCTCTCCAAGTGCAAAATGCTTTCTCTACCACACCAACCTTTAAAAAGCCTGCAAAGTAGAGTGATAAGATCAAATGATGTAAAAAGAGCCAAAGAAAGTGCTATCAGAAAATTTAAGAAAGAGAAGATCTTATCTAGCTTGTACATGAGAGAAATGGGCAGATAGTTAGCTCAGTTTCTTTATCTGTAAAATGAGCAAGAGAAGGAAATGACAAAACACTCAAGTACCTTTGCCAAAAAAATAAACGGGCCTATAAAGAATGAGACACAACTGAATGATGAAAAATGATGATGTGAGGGAAAGCTATATTAAGGAGGTAATGTTCAAGCTAAGTTTGATGGGACATTACAAATGAATGTAAATCAATTATATTTTGGACATAAGAGATGGAAAATCCAAATACATGTAGTTGGGAAATGACAGGACAACTTTGGGGAAGAGCTAGCAGTGCTGATCCATTTGGCTGGAACTTGACTTGCATGAAAGGAAATAGTATGAAATAAGGCTATAAAAGTAGTTTGGACCCATGTTGTTAAGAGCTTTAAGTACCAGACTGAGTTTATAATAGATGAGAACTCAGTAAATGAAGTGATTTTCTTTTAAACAAAGGACATGCATTAGGAAGATTAATTTGGCACTTATTTAAGAATAGGTTGAATACATAAGTGAGTAGACAGGGAGCAATAAGAAGGCTGTTGTTTCAACAATTCAGGTAAGGGGTAATGAAAGACTGAACTAGAGTGAGTCTTTTGAGTGGAGCAAAAGGGATGGATTCAAGAGATATTATAGAGAAAGATGAAATAAAACTAGCAGTTATAATGTAGAAAAGTGGGAACTAGATGTACAATCTATTGTAGAGATATGATACTATCTCTAGATTGGAACCACAAATTTAGAACTAGAAGGAATCATGATTATGTCAAGTGCCACCTTTCTTTTGTAAAAGAGGAAATTGAGGACTGGGGAGGTTGTTGGTACAAGATCACAACTTGGCATACATTTATGTGCACTTGAGAATTAAGGGAGATCTGAAACTGAGTCTGAGGTTTTACAACTAGATGGCTGAAGGGAACCATCAACAGAATAAGAAAGTTGAGAACAAAAGCAGGTTTCTCAGGGAAGATGAGTCCAGTTTCGATCAACTTGAATTTGAAGTATTAATGTGGTATACATTTGGAAATGTCAAGCAAGTATTTGCACATGTATGAGTAATTCTCAATGAAAAAATCAGGGCTGTGTATATGATCTGGAAGTCATTTATATAGAGATGATGATTGTCCTAGTGCAGTTTTAAGCTTAAATAGCTATTAAGTAGCTATTTAATTAGCTATGAAATTAAATAGCTTTTTAATAAGTTGTTAAAGCTTAAAACTACACTAGGACTTCTGGAAGAAGGCAAATAGAGAACAAGAGAAATGATAGATGATGTATATATAATTATTTTATTACATATACATAATTTTACATTATTAACATTTTTGTTCTTTCTGATTTATGACTTGTTTCATTATTTACTAGCCATATTATTTAAATATACATCTATTGTGCATTCCTTCCTCTTTTTCTTTCCCACACTTTTAAACTTAAGGAATTTGACATTTGAACTAATTCTAATTAGAATTTACTTTAGGAACAATGAGTATGCCTAAAATATAAGATAACATGTGAAACTCTTTTCAAACAATTACAGGTTTATTATTATAGTTTTTTTTCATCTTGTTTAATAGAGGTCAAATGTAAATGAGCATAGGATAAGTGACTGTCCTTCTGTTATTCTTTTAAAGGTAATGCTTTTTTAAAAAATTTGAAACCTAAAATCTTCCACAGATAACATTAATGTATCTAGCATAGAAAAGGAAGAGGTCTAATGGGGAAAAAAATTTATAATCTTTGATAAGGGTTTGGTATTCAAGATATGGAAACAATATATAAATATGACTAATAGCCATTTCCCAAAATAGCATATCAAAAGATATGAACAACAGTTCTCAAAAGAATTGTAAAGAATTCATGAGCACATGAACTAATGTTCCAAATCACTAATAATAAAAGTGGAAATTAAAACAACTCTGAGATTTTAGCTCACATTTTGAAAATTGGCATAACAATAGTCAATGTTGAAAAGGTTATAGAAAGATAGATACTAATACATTGTTGGTGAAGTTTCAAAATGGTATGATTATTTGGGAAAACAATTTGGAATTAAGCAAATAAAGTGACTAACATGTCCAAACCCCTTGAATAGGAGACTCTTATTGGACACATAGGAAGCCATCAATAAGAAAAATGTCTCCAAATACTGCAAAATATTTGTAATATTTTTATGATAGCTAAGTATTGGAAATAAAGTAGATACCTAAAAACTGAGAAATAGCTAAACAAATTGTGATACATGAATGTAATGAAATATTTCTGTATTGTGAGAAATAATATATATGTTGCATATAGAGAAGCATGGAAAAAACTATGTATGAGCTTATGCAGAATGAAGGAAGCATAGCCGAGAAAACAACATACACAATAACTACAACCATGTAAATGGAAAGAACAATAACATTCCAAAAAAACCCAAAATAAATGTAACAAAATTATAAAGCTCAAATAGGACTCAATAAAGAGATATCCCTCCCACCCACTCTTTTGTTAAGGTGGGAGGTCCACAGGTGTTACATGTTACATATACTTTCAAACTTTTCAATGTAACAGTCAGACTGTTGCTTTTTTTTCTTCTTTAAAAAATACTATTTATTATATGTGTTTCAGGGAAGAAGAAAGGGAGAGATACATTGATATATTATTGTGACATAAGAAACAAAAAATATAAATTAAAAACATATTTTAAAAGAAAATAAAAAAATAAAGTTAGTGTTTTGTAAAACTATCAAAAGGTAGATAAAATATAAGATTTCAAAAATTAAATAAAAGTATTGGGATGGAAGTTATCTTCTGTGGGCTTGCTGAAATCATCTTGGAGAGACTGCAGTATCATATAGTATTTATTAATTGAGAATGATCCATATTTCATCCTGGTTCCACGTGATTTTGATTTCTTCTACTAGGCTGTTGTTTAATGTATATTGAAACTCTTTTTATTCCACAAATATTAGAGCTTATTAGTATTTGATATAGTAACATCTATTAAAAATTTTTGTGGATCATTGTTATGTCCCAGTGATTGTGGGCAGCAAGTCAGTCTGTGATGATTGCCTAGAATAATAGCATTTATTGGTTGAATTTTCCAAAATATATTAAAATCTGTCTTTGTAGTTATGGGGATTTGTCATCTGTCAGTCCATGAAAGATAGCAAGCTTCTGATGAACATTTCTAGCTACTGGGTCTAATCTTGCTAATGTAAGAAAGATTTGGGGTAATTAGAGAGGTAATGAGGTGTTAAATGTTTTAACTGTTAATGTGTTAACAGTGATCCTTTTATGAGGTAGGAACAGGTCGATTGTGAAATAAAGGAAACAATCTAATTGGGGAGCAAACAAATTAGATATACCTCTAGGAGTTTCAAATAGCTTTGGGGAGTTCAAGGGAAGCCAAGCTTAGCACTGCTTTGTGGAAGAGATAACTCCTATAAAGGGGAAGGAAAGTGGCTGGAGAGAAAGAATTTCTCTCTCCTCTCTTTCTGATGGCCACTCTGCTATAAGTGGCACTTTTATCCAGTTGTCTGAGAATTCATCAGTTCCCATATCTGAGAGAACTTGGATGGACCGCACTTTAGAAATGGATACAGAAAGGCTATCACTTAAAGAAAGCAACTTCAAGGAAAAGAACTCTGGCGGCCGAGACCACCTGCTATGAAATCTAGAGGAAACTAATCCTGACAATCCAGAGGTGAGTTGCAGTGAGTTACAAACCCTGGAACCTTCCTAAACAATATATTTATCAGAAATGCTACAACCAAATAGAACTGCATGACTGGGAAAAAAAAAAAAAACAAAAACTCCAGGTAATGCAGCATTAGGGTAGCAAGAAGTATGTGTTTCCTATATATGTGCCTCATTTTCACTATTTGTTCCCATTCTTTACTTGTGTATTATGTACATGTATTTATGAAAGAATGGGCCTCAGAATAACGAGGGTGGAGTAAGGTGTTTTGTAGTTAATGTTTTTACCATGCCATCTTAGTGAACTTCACTAACAGCTAATTGTGTTTAATGATAATTATTAAGAAGCACACAGGTAATCCATATATTTATATATGTGTATATTCATAAGGTGTACTCACACACACACACACACACACAAGCACACACACAGAGTTATCCCTAAAACCTGAAGAAGCAACCACCCTATGAGGAGAGAGGATTCTAAAGTGTGCACTGCTCTACTTATTCAGCAAATGTTAAATTCTTGTAGCTTGAAATGATTCCTCTTACAATTTTTTTTATCATTACTATGCAAAATTCCAAATTTATGCTGATTAGTATTGAATATGGTATGTCTATTATATCCCTTTATCTGAAAACATTTTACTATACTATTAAATGCAGCCTAAACTTGTATTTGCTTTTATTAGCAGCCACATCACATTATTTGTTTAACAAAATTTGGCTTTTAAGCAGTAGTCATTCACCATAAAATTTAATGTATGAAACATCATAAACGTTCAAGATATAACACAAAGATTTAACAGAGTAACAAAGTTTACTTTTCCTATAAATCAAGGAAGAAAGAACCCATATAAAAAGTGTGAGAGACCATTGCTTATTTGCAGTTGACTCAGAAGTAGATGACTTGCCTGTAGATCTTACTATAGAAATGCAGTTTGTATAATATATATGCCAGCACCAACTGGAATTCTATCTAATTCGTAAATTTGGTCAGCCATTTCTATATTGGAACAATAATAGTCATGATTCTGTCATATCACAGTTTTGGATCACCTGCAAATATAAGCCTACCTTCTATGGCTTCAGGTTGTTAATAAAAAATGTTGAACAGCCCTGTACCAAAAAACTGTTCCTTGGGGCCCTCTAATATTGCTTGTTGATAATAACCCAGTCATGATTATTTTTTTAGAGCCAAACATTCAATAAGTTCCAAAGTCACCATGTATACTATGTAATCCAGCAATTCTCAAACTTTTTGGTTTCAGGACCCCTTTAAACTCCAAAAAATTATGGAGTCATTCTCCTGCTCCTCGTACTTTTATGCATGTTATATCTATCCATATTTATCATAATAGAAATCAAATCATTGTAGTATTTTTATGAAAAGATTTGTGGAAAAAAAAGAGAGGCTGAGAAAGAAAATAGTGAGGGAAATTCACAAATAGTAATTATAACTTTGAATGTGAATGGGATGTTTATAGCAGCTCTCTTTGTGGTGGCAAAGAACTGGAAATTGCAGGATTCCCCATTTATTGGGGAATGACTGAATGAATGTTGTGGCGTATAGTTCTGATGGAACACTACTATGCAATAAGAAAGGATGAGCTCAATGATCTTAGAGGGACATGGAAAGACTTGCACAAAATGATCAAGAGGGAGGTAAGCAGATCAAGAGAACATTGTATATAATAATAGTAATATATTTTAAAGAATAATTTTGAGCAACTAAGTCATTTTGGCTATTGTAAATATACAAATTAAAGGCAAATGAAGAAAGATACTACTCTGCATCCAGAGAAAGAACTATTATTATTATTCTAGTATAATCTGTTCTTAATGAAACCATGTTGATACTCTCCTCCTTTCTGGGAACTTCACCCGGGCACCTGAACATCTCCTAGGCTATGTCCTAATCCTTCCCCTCAAAGAGGTGGCACTTTCTTTGAGGAGACAAGATGTAATGCATGAAATCCTTTGAGTTCATTATCCATTTAGCCCAACTCCTTTATTTTACAGATGAAAAAATAGAGTCTTAGGAGAGTTAAATGACTTCCTGAAGTTCACACAGATAGGAAGTGATAGAGCCAAGACTCAAAACTCAAGAGTCAGGTCTCCTGATCCTAAACCCAGAGTTCTTGTCATTAAATCATAGCTGTACTTCTTGGTGATTGAGAGTTTCATTCTGAATGTCAGTCATTGTACCATGCTGGAATACAATGAAGTCCTCAGTGGCCACAAAGAGAACTAATCCTCTTGGTCTGATAATTAATGGACTTATGTTAACTGTTGACTATGCTCTTATTTTTCTGATTCTGCTTTTTTAATTTGCTTAGCTGGTTTCTCAATATCCCCTGAAATAGATTCTTTTTTTAAAATTGATCCCATATATAATTGATTTTGTCCTGTAATGGCCTCAGTCATGATTCTTTGTCTCTGAACTTAATTCAGAAATTCAACTAACCTATAATGAGTTTAAGTTTAGAAGTTCAGTTTTCCTGTTAATCACTGTTCTAGTCTTACCTCAAGAAAATCTGTTATCCTTGAGAGACGCACTTGGACACCAGGAAGTCTGATCTGGTCTACACTGTTATCCAAGGAAGTATGGTCTATTATGCTAAATTGTCCTTGCAGATAGAACTCAAACAATGAACATTTCTTAGTGACAGGATAGAAGGGGTTATTGCTAGCCCCTCATCCCCAATTTTTAGTCAATAATATTGTTCTTTGTGCCTATGATTTTATAACCAATTATACTGTATTGGGACAGTGCCTTCTATCCTGAATATTTTTCCTTTTCTTCATAAACGAGATCTGTCCCCCTAATTCAGAGTTTTAGATTTCCTAAGGGGGTTAAAACCCTATTATTGGCAAATTCATGCCTTGTCAATAAATTGATTGTTTTTGGAACTTGGTGCCTCAGTTTACCTTCATTTTGATTGTAACACAGACAAAATGAGACCTGAGAAAAGCTACAGGCCTAAAAAGGGCAAGATCTCCCATTGCATTCAGAACCATTTCCAGCTGTCCTGATTTAGGTCTTGCCACTGGATTCAGATGACTTTGGAAGAGAGAATGACTGATGACTGCACACTTCTCCCTCATTTAAATCCAATTAATTTGCAGGTCAAGGCACCACTCTCCTGATGTCATTGGTCTTCTTTGAGAAAGAAGTAGGAAAAAAATTACCCTGGCATGGATTCTGTCAATATAAAGTAATTATTAAATAAAAATTAAAAAAAAAGAGAGAAAGAAGTAGCAACAACAATACATTTCTCCATTAATAAGCATGATTTAGTGATCTAGTGAATCTCACCTTAATAGCTCTCAGTCTGTATTTCAAATTGACCATAGACTGGAAAACCAAATAACTCAAGATTCTTAAAATTATGTGTAAAGTGCTGAG
>NC_067399.1:537707-563698 GCF_016432865.1 Antechinus flavipes
GGGAAAGGAAAAGAGTAATAAAGAAAGGGTACAAGAAAGGGGAAGGGATTCAAAGAGGGTGGGAGGGATCCTAAAGAGGGAGAGCTGCTTGACACTTATGTTTAATAGGGAAAGGGAGTAAGTGGGGGGGTGGGGGGTCAGACAAGAAAAAGAAAACCATAATCTGGGGATAATAAGATGGCAGGAAATACAGAATTAGTCATTTTAACCATTAATGTGAATGGGATGAACTCTCCCATAAAGTGGAGGCAGATAGCAGACTGGATCAACTCAGAACCCTACAATATGTTGTTTACAGGAAACACATTTAAAGCAGGGAGATACATACAGAGTAAAGGTAAAAAGCTGGAACAGAATCTATTATGCTTCAGGTGAAGCAAAAAAAATCAGGGATAGCTATCCTTATTTCAGATCAAGCAAAAGCAAAAATTGATCTAATTAAAAGAGATAAGGAAGGAACCTATATCTTGCTGAAGGGTAGCATAGACAATGAAGCAATATCAATAGTAAACATATATGCACCAAGTGTTATAGCATTTAACTTCCTAATGGAGAAGTTAAGAGAGTTGCAAGAAGAACTAGACCCCAAAACTGTAATTGTGGGAGATCTAAACCTTGCAGTCTCAGAATTAACAAATCAAACCACAAAACAAATAAGAAAGAAATTAAAGAGGTAAATAGAATACTAGAAAAATTAGGTATGATAGATCTTTGGAGAAAACTGAATGGTGACAGAAAGGATACACTTTCTTCTCAGCAGTTCATGGAACCTTTACAAAAATTGACTATATATTAGGACATAAAGACGTCAAAATTGAATGCAGAAAGGTACAAATAGTTTTTTTTTTTTTTTAAATTTTTTATTTAATAATTACATTATATTGACACTCATTTCTGTTCCGATTTTTTTTCCCCTCCCTCCCTCCACCCCCTCCCCTAGATGGCAAGCAGTCCTTTATATGTTGGATATGTTGCAGTATATCCTAGATACAATATATGTTTGCAGAACCGAACAGTTCTCTTGTTGCGTAGGGAGAATTGGATTCAGAAGGTATAAATAATCCGGGAAGAAAAACAAAAATGCAGATAGTTCACATTCGTTTCCCAGTGTTCTTTCTTTGGGTGTAGCTGCTTTTGTCCGTCATTTATCAATTGAAACTCAGGTCTCTTTCAAAGAAATCCACTTCCATCAAAATATGTCCTCATACAGTATCGTTGTCGAAGTGTATAATGATCTCCTGGTTCTGCTCATTTCACTTAGCATCAGTTCATGTAGGTCTCTCCAAGCCTCTCTGTATTCATCCTGCTGGTCATTTCTTACAGAACAATAATATTCCATAACATTCATATACCACAATTTACCCAGCCATTCTCCAATTGATGGGCATCCATTCATTTTCCAGTTTCTAGCCACTACAAACAGGGCTGCTACAAACATTTTGGCACATACAGGTCCCTTTCCCTTCTTTAGTATTTCTTTGGGATATAAGCCCAATAGAAACACTGCTGGATCAAAGGATATGCACATTTTGATAATTTTTTGGGCATAATTCCAGATTGCTCTCCAGAATGGTTGGATTCGTTCACAACTCCACCAACAATGCATTAGTGTCCCAGTTTTCCCGCATCCCCTCCAACATTCATCATTATTTTTTCCTGTCATCTTAGCCAATCTGACAGGTGTGTAGTGGTATCTCAGAGTTGTCTTAATTTGCATTTCTCTGATCAATAATGATTTGGAACACTCTTTCATATGAGTGGTAATAGTTTCAATCTCATCCTCTGAAAATTGTCTGTTCATATCCTTTGACCATTTATCAATTGGAGAATGGCTTGATTTCTTATAAATTTGAGTCAGTTCTCTATATATTTTGGAAATGAGGCCTTTATCAGAACCTTTAACTGTGAAAATGTTTTCCCAGTTTGTTGCTTCCCTTCTAATCTTGTTTGCATTAGTTTTATTTGTACAAAGGCTTTTTAATTTGATGTAATCGAAATTTTCTATTCTGTGATCAGTAATGGTCTCTAGTTCATCTTTGGTCACAAATTTCTTTCTCCTCCACAAGTCTGAGAGATAAACTATTCTATGTTCCTCTAATTTATTTATAATCTCGTTCTTTATGCCTAGGTCATAGACCCATTTTGATCTTATCTTGGTATATGGTGTTAAGTGTGGGTCCATGCCTAATTTCTGCCATACTAATTTCCAATTATCCCAGCAGTTTTTATCAAATAATGAATTCTTTTCCCAGAAGTTAGGGGCTTTGGGTTTGTCAAACACTAGATTGCTATAATTGACTATTCTGTCTTGTGAGCCTAGCCTTTTCCACTGATCCACTAATCTATTTCTTAGCCAATACCAAATGGTTTTGGTGACTGCTGCTTTATAATATAATTTTAGATCAGGTACAGCTAGGCCACCTTCATTTGATTTTTTTTTTCATTTATATTCCCCTTGAGATTTTTTTTATTGTTCCATATGAATTTTGTTGTTATTTTTTCTAGATCAATAAAATATTTTCTTGGAAGTCTGATTGGTATAGCACTAAATAAATAGATTAGTTTAGGGAGTATTGTCATCTTTATTATGTTCGCTCGGCCGATCCAAGAGCACTTAATATTTTTCCAATTATTTAAGTCTGACTTTATTTGTGTGGAGACTTTTTTATAATTTTGCTCATATAATTCCTGACTTTCCTTTGGTAGATAGATTCCCAAATATTTTATGGTATCAACAGTTATTCTGAATGGAATTTCTCTTTGTATCTCTTGCTGTTGGGTTTTGTTGGTGATGTATAAAAATGCTGAGGATTTATGGGGATTTATTTTGTAGCCAGCTACTTTGCTAAAATTATGAATTATTTCCAATAGCTTTTTGGTAGAATCTCTGGGGTTCTCTAGGTATACCATCATATCATCTGCAAAGAGTGATAGTTTGGTTTCCTCATTGCCTACTCTAATTCCTTTTATATCTTTCTCGACTCTTATTGCCGAGGCTAGTGTTTCTAATACGATATTAAATAATAGTGGTGATAGTGGGCAACCTTGCTTCACTCCAGATCTTACTGGGAAAGGTTCCAGTTTTTCCCCATTGCATATGATGCTTACTGATGGTTTTAAATATATGCTCCTGACTATTTTAAGGAAAAGTCCATTTATTCCTATGCTCTCAAGTGTTTTTATTAGGAATGGATGTTGGATTTTATCAAATGCTTTTTCTGCATCTATTGAGATGATCATGTGGTTTTTGTTTGTTTGGTTATTGATATAGTCAATTATGCTAATAGTTTTCCTAATATTGAACCAGCCCTGCATTCCTGGTATAAATCCTACTTGGTCATAGTGTATTATCCTGGTGACAATTTTCTGTAATCTTTTTGCTAATATTTTATTTAAGATTTTAGCATCAATATTCATTAGGGAGATTGGTCTATAATTTTCTTTCTCTGTTTTCAGCCTACCTGGTTTAGGTATCAGTACCATATCTGTGTCATAAAAGGAGTTTGGTAGGACTCCTTCAATCCCTATTTTTTCAAATAGTTTATATAACATTGGAGTTAATTGTTCTTTAAATGTTTGGTAGAATTCACATGTAAATCCATCTGGTCCTGGGGATTTTTTCTTAGGGAGTTGATTGATAGTTTGTTCTATTTCTTTTTCTGAGATGGGACTGTTTAGGATATTTACTTCTTCCTCTGTTAGTTTGGGCAAGCTGTATTTTTGGAGGTATTTTTCTATTTCATTTAAGTTGTCGAATTTATTGGCATAAAGTTGGGCAAAGTAACTCCTAATTATTGCTCTAATTTCCTCTTCGTTAGTGGTGAGTTCTCCCTTTTCATTTTTAAGACTAACAATTTGATTTTCCTCTTTCCTTTTTTTAATCAGATTTACTAAGGGTTTGTCTATTTTGTTGGTTTTTTCATAGAACCAACTCTTAGTTTTATTAATCAATTCAATAGTTTTTTTTACTTTCAATTTTATTGATCTCACCTTTTACTTTTAGAATTTCAAGTTTAGTGTTTGACTGGGGGTTTTTAATTTGTTCCTTTTCTAGCATTTTTAATTGCAAACCCAATTCATTGACCTTCTCTTTCTCTATTTTATACAAATAGGCCTCTAGAGATATGAAATTTCCCCTTATTACCGCTTTGGCTGCATCCCATACATTTTGGTATGATGTCTCATTATTATCGTTTTCTTGGGTGAAGTTATTAATTATGTCTATGATTTGCTGTTTTACCCAATCATTCTTTAGTATGAGATTATTTAGTTTCCAATTATTTTTTGGTCTACTTCCCCCTGCTTTTTTGTTGAATGTAATTTTCATTGCATCGTGGTCTGAAAAGGATGCATTTACTATTTCTGTCTTACTACATTTGAGTTTGAGGTTTTTATGTCCTAATATATGGTCAATTTTTGTATAGGTTCCATGAACTGCTGAAAAGAAAGTGTATTCCTTTCTGTCTCCATTACATTTTCTCCAGAGATCTATCATATCTAGCTTTTCTAGTATTCTGTTTACCTCTTTGACTTCTTTCTTATTTATTTTCTGGTTTGATTTATCTAATTCTGAGAGTGCAAGGTAAGATCTCCCACTATTATAGTTTTACTGTCTATTTCTTCTTGCAGCTCTCTTAGTTTCTCTTTTAAGAATTTAGATGCTACCCCACTTGGTGCATATATGTTTAATATAGATAGTGCTTCATTATCCATGCTACCCTTTAGCAAGATATAGTGTCCTTCCTTATCTCTTTTAATTAGGTCAATTTTTGCTTTAGCTTGATCTGAGATCAGGATGGCTACCCCTGCTTTTTTGACTTCACCTGAAGCATAGTAGATTTTGCTCCCACCTTTTACCTTTAACCTGCATGTATCTCCCCGCTTCAGGTGTGTTTCCTGTAAACAACATATTGTAGGATTCTGGCTTTTAATCCATTCTGCTAACCGCTTCCTCTTTATGGGGAAGTTTACCCCGTTCACGTTTATGGTTAGAATGACCAATTCTGTATTACTTGCCATCTTGTTAACCCCGGTTTATGCTTTCCTCCCTTCTTTCCCCTTCCCCCCCCTTCCAAGTATTAAGCTTGTGAGCACCCCTTGCTTCTCACAGCCCTCCCTTTTTAGTGTCCCTCCCCCCCCCTTAGAGTTTCTCCCCCTATCTTACCCCTTTCCCTCCCAGTTCCCGTATTCCCTTCCGCTTAGCTTATTCCTTCCCTTTCCACTTTTCCCTTCTCACTTTTCAATGAGATGGGAGAAGTTTCACCTTAGATTGAATATGTCTTAAGATTTTTCACTTAAAGCCAATTCTGAAGGCAGTAAGATACCCACTATATTCATCCCCCTCCATTCTTTCTCTCAGATATAATAGGTTTCCTATGCCTCTTCATGAGATGTACTACCCCCGACTAAGTAGACTTCCGGCCAAGATGGCGGAGAGGAAATACACTTCTGTGTGGTCTCCGTGTTTTTCTCTCACTATTCATTTCATTTCATGCCTCTGAGTTAATGCTCGACTGAAAAAAAAAACCATACAATTGCTTACCAAGGGAAGCCATCCTTGAGACTCGTCAGGAAAGGTCTGTTTTTGCGCGAGGGCGGGGACGGTGTTTGGGGGCAGTCTGCGGGTGGCGGCAGCTGCAACCAGAGCACAGATGGCAGCTCAGAACCGGGTGGAGCGGAGAGGGGGTGGGACCGCGGCCGTCTCTGCGGTGAGAGCTTTGCTGTGGGAGCAAGTCAGCAGCCCAGCAGAGAGGCTAGAGACACCGGGGGTGAAGAATACAATCCCAAACAGCTGGAGTTTCTAGGGACCTGGCCACCCCTCCCCCACAGTGTCTTAGCCCGCTCGGATCTCAGAGCGCTCGGATCTCAGTGCGCAGGCGCCATAGCACAGTAGGACCTGTGCCTCACGAATACCCTGCCCCTCCCCCAAAGAAAGCAGCCTCCATTCAAGGGGTTTTTTTTCCTTCTGTTTCTTTGATAGTTTGTCTTTGATAAATAGACAGAATGAGCAAGAAACTGAAAAAGAATTTAACCCTGGACAGCTTTTACAGATAAAGAGCAGACTCCAAACCCTGAGGAGACTAAAAACAAACAGTCCCCAGGTGAATCCCCGAAGGAGGAGACCTTATATCCCTCAGCACAGATGAATCTCATGGAGGAAATTAAAAAGGCTCTCACAAGGGAGCTAGAAGAAAAATGGGAAAAGGAGAGGGAGCTCTGCAAAAGGAGAGGGAGGCTTGGCAAAAGAGCCTGGAGAAGTCAGTTAAAGAGAGAGTGGATAAAGAAACCAAATCCTTGAAAAATAGGATTAGTGAACTGGAAACAGAAAACAGCTCTCTAAAAAACAAAATTGGCGAAATGGAAAAAAATTCCACAGAACAAAAGAACTCAATTGGACAATTAGAAAAAGATCTTAAAAAAGTGAGTGAAGAAAATACCTCACTGAAAATCAGGGTCGAACAATTGGAATTGAATGACTCGAGGAGACAAGAAGAATCAGTCAAGCAAATCCAAAAAAATCAAACAATGGAAAAGGATGTGAAATACCTTCTGGGGAAGACAACAGACCTGGAAAACAGATCCAGGAGAGACAACCTGAGAATCATCGGACTTCCAGAAAAGTATGAAAAAATGAAAAAAAAAGCCTGAACACTATCTTCCAGGAAATTATCAAAGAGAACTGCCCAGAAGTCATAGAAACAGAAGGTAAAATAGACATTGAAAGAATTCATCGATCCCCTACTGAAAGGGATCCTAAAATCAAAACACCAAGGAATATAGTGGCCAAATGCCAGAACCCTCAGGCAAAGGAAAAAATACTGCAAGCGGCTAGAAAAACCCAATTCAAGTATCAAGGAGCCACAATAAGGATCACCCAGGATCTGGCAGCATCCACATTAAAGGATCGAAGGGCCTGGAATATGATATTCCGAAAGGCTAAGGAACTTGGTATGCAACCAAAAATAACTTACCCAGCGAGATTGAGCATCTTTTTCCAGGGAAGAAGATGGTCATTCAACGAAATAAGCGAATTTCATCTATTTCTGATGAAAAAGCCAGAACTTAACAAAAAATTTGATCTACAAGCACAGAACTCAAGAGAAATCTAAAAAGGTAAAGATTAATCTTGGGAACTATATTTCGGCTGTAAAGATGTATAAAAAATACATGTATACCTTGTTCTAGAAACTAGTTGAGGAAAGGACATTGTACTAGAAAAAAAAGGGAAAGTGGGGGTACTACATTTCATGAAGAGGCAAAGAAAACCTAGTATATCTGAGAGAAAGAATGGAGAGGAATGAAAATAGTGAGTATTTTACTGCTTTCAGAATTGGCAGTAAGAGAAGAATTTTAGACATATTCAATCTATGGTGAAACTTCTCCCACCTCATTGAAAAGTGAGAAGGGAAAAGTGAAAAAGGAAGGAATAAGCTAAGTGGAAGGGAATACGGGAACTGGGAGGGAAAGGGGTAAGTTGGGGAGGGGGGAACTCTAAAGGGAGGGAGGGATACTGAAAAAGAGAGGGCTGTGAGAAGCAAGGGGAGCTCACAAGCTTAATACTGGGAAGGGGGGTAAGGGAGGGGGTAAGGGAGTAAGAAGGAGAAAAGCATAAACCGGGGTCAACAAGATGGCAAGTAATACAGAATTGGTCATTTTAACCATAAATGTGAACGGGGTAAACTCCTCTATAAAGAGGAAGCGGTTAGCAGAATGGATTAAAAGCCAGAATCCTACAATATGTTGTATACAGGAAACACACCTGAAGCGGGGTGATACATGCAGGTTAAAGGTAAAAGGTTGGAGCAAAATCTACTATGCTTCAGGTGAAGCAAAAAAAGCAGGGGTAGCCATCCTGATCTCAGATCAAGCTAAAGCAAAAATTGATCTAATCAAAAGAGATAAGGAAGGGCACTATATCTTGCTAAAGGGTAGAATGAATAATGAAGAAGTATCTATATTAAATATATATGCACCAAGTAGTGTAGCATCTAAATTCCTAAAAGAGAAATTAAGAGAGCTGCAAGAAGAAATAGACAGTAAAACTATAATAGTGGGAGATCTCAACCTTGCACTCTCAGAATTAGATAAATCAAACCACAAAATAAATAAGAAAGAAGTCAAAGAGATAAATAGAATACTAGAAAAATTAGATATGATAGATCTCTGGAGAAAATGTAATGGGAACAGAAAGGAGTACACCTTCTTTTCAGCAGTTCATGGAACTTATACAAAAATTGATCATATATTAGGACATAAAAACCTCAAACTCAAATGCAGTAAGGTAGAAATAGTGAATGCATCCTTTTCAGACCATGATGCATTGAAAATTACATTCAATAAAAAGCCACAGGAAAGTAGACCAAAAAATAATTGGAAACTAAATAATCTCATACTAAAGAATGATTGGGTGAAACAGCAAATTATAGACATAATTAATAACTTCATCCAAGAAAATGATAATAATGAGACATCATACCAAAATGTATGGGATGCAGCCAAAGCGGTAATAAGGGGAAATCTCATATCTCTAGAGGCCTATTTGTATAAAATAGAGAAAGAGAAGGTCAATGAATTGGGCTTGCAACTAAAAATGCTAGAAAAGGAACAAATTAAAAACCCCCAATCAAACACTAAACTTGAAATTCAAAAAATAAAAGGAGAGATCAATAAAATTGAAAGTAAAAAAACTATTGAATTGATTAATAAAACTAAGAGTTGGTTCTATGAAAAAACCAACAAAATAGACAAACCCTTAGTAAATCTGATTAAAAAAAGGAAAGAGGAAAATCAAATTGTTAGTCTTAAAAATGAAAAGGGAGAACTCACCACTAACGAAGAGGAAATTAGAGCAATAATTAGGAGTTACTTTGCCCAACTTTACGCCAATAAATTCGACAACTTAAATGAAATAGAAGAATACCTCCAAAAATATAGCTTACCTAAACTAACAGAGGAAGAAGTAAATATCCTAAACACTCCTATCTCAGAAAAAGAAATAGAACAAACTATCAATCAACTCCCTAAGAAAAAAACCCCAGGACCAGATGGATTTACATCTGAATTCTATCAAACATTTAAAGATCAATTAACTCCAATGCTAAATAAACTATTTGAAGAAGTAGGGATTGAAGGAGTCCTACCAAACTCCTTTTATGACACAGATATGGTACTGATACCTAAACCAGGTAGGCTGAAAACAGAGAAAGAAAATTATAGACCAATCTCCCTAATGAATATTGATGCTAAAATCTTAAATAAAATATTAGCAAAAAGATTACAGAAAATCATCCCCAGGATAATACACTATGACCAAGTAGGATTTATACCAGGAATGCAGGGCTGGTTCAATATTAGGAAAACTATTAACATAATTGACTATATCAACAACCAACCAAACAAAAACCATATGATCATTTCAATAGATGCAGAAAAAGCATTTGATAAAATCCAACAGCCATTCCTAATAAAAACACTTGAGAGCATAGGAATAAAAGGACTTTTCCTTAAAATAGTTAGGAGCATATATTTTAAACCTTCAGTAAGCATCATATGCAATGGGGAAAAACTGGAACCTTTCCCGATAAGATCTGGAGTGAAGCAAGGTTGCCCACTATCACCATTATTATTCAATATTGTATTAGAAACACTGGCCTCTGCAATAAGAGTCGAGAAAGAGATTAAAGGAATTAGAGTAGGCAATGAGGAAACCAAACTATCACTCTTTGCAGATGATATGATGGTATACCTAGAAAACCCCAGAGATTCTACTAAAAAGCTATTAGAAATAATTCATAATTTTAGCAAAGTAGCAGGATACAAAATAAATCCCCATAAATCCTCAGCATTCTTATACACCACCAACAAAATCCAAGAGCAAGAGATACAAAGAGAAATTCCATTCAAAATAACTGTTGATAGCATAAAATATTTGGGAATCTACCTACCAAAGGAAAGTCAGGAATTATATGAGCAAAATTACAAAAAAGTTTTCACACAAATAAAGTCAGACTTAAATAATTGGAAAAATATTAAGTGCTCTTGGATAGGCCGAGCAAATATAATAAAGATGACAATACTCCCTAAACTAATCTATTTATTTAGTGCTATACCAATCAGACTTCCAAGAAAATATTTTAATGATTTAGAAAAAAATAACAACAAAATTCATATGGAACAATAAAAAGTCGAGAATCTCAAGGGAATTAATGAAAAAAAAATCAAATGAAGGTGGTCTAGCTGTACCTGATCTAAAATTATATTATAAAGCAGCAGTCACCAAAACCATCTGGTATTGGCTTAGAAATAGATTAGTTGATCAGTGGAAAAGGTTAGGTTCACAAGACAGAATAGTCAACTATAGCAATCTAGTGTTCGACAAACCCAAAGATTCTAAATTTTGGGATAAGATTTCATTATTTGATAAAAACTGCTGGATAACTGGAAATTAGTATGGCAGAAATTAGGCAAGGACCCACACTTAACACCACATACCAAGATAAGATCAAAATGGGTCCATGACCTAGGCATAAAGAACGAGATTATAAATAAATTAGAAGAACATAGGATAGTTTATCTCTCAGACTTGTGGAGGAGAAAGAAATTTGTGACCAAAGATGAACTAGAGACCATTACCAATCACAAAATAGAAAATTTTGATTATATCAAATTAAAAAGCCTTTGTACAAACAGAACGAATGCAAACAAGATTAGTAGGGAAGTAACTAACTGGGAAAACATCTTTACAATTAAGGTTCTGATAAAGGCCTCATTTCCAAAATATATAGAGAACTGACTCAAATTTATAAAAAATCAAGCCATTCTCCAATTGATAAATGGTCAAAGGATATGAACAGACAATTTTCAGATGAAGAAATTGAAACTATTACCACTCACATGAAAGAGTGTTCCAAATCACTATTGATCAGAGAAATGCAAATTAAGACAACTCTGAGATATCACTACACTCCTGTCAGATTGGCTAAGATGACAGGAAAAAACAATGATGAATGTTGGAGGGGATGCGGGAAAACGGGGACATTGATGCATTGTTGGTGGAGTTGTGAACGAATCCAGCCATTCTGGAGAGCGATCTGGAATTATGCCCAAAAAGTTATCAAACTGTGCATACCCTTTGATCCAACAGTGTTTCTATTGGGCTTATACCCCAAAGAGATACTAAAAAAGGGAAGGGGACCTGTATGTGCCAAAATGTTTGTAGCAGCCCTGTTTGTAGTGGCTAGAAACTGGAAAATGAATGGATGCCCATCAATTGGAGAATGGCTGGGTAAATTGTGGTATATGAACGTTATGGAATATTATTGCTCTGTAAGGAATGACCAGCAGGATGAATACAGAGAGGCTTGGAGAGACCTACATGGACTGATGCTAAGTGAGATGAGCAGAACCAGGAGATCATTATACACTTCGACAACGATATTGTATGAGGATGTATTCTGATGGAAGTGGATTTCTCTGACAAAGAGACTTAACTGAGTTTCATTGGAGAAATGATGGACAGAAACAGCTACACCCAAAGAAGGAATACTGGGAAATGAATGTGAACTATCTGCATTTTTGATTTTCTTCCCGAGTTATTTTTACCTTCTGAATCCAATTCTCCCTGTGCAACAAGAGAACTGTTTGGTTCTGCAAATATGTATTGTATCTAGGATATACTGCAACATGTTTAGCATATATAGGACTGCTTGCCATCCTGGGGGGGGGGGGAGGAGGGAGGGAGGGGAAAAAACGAAACATAAGTGATTGCAAGGGATAATGTCGTGTAGAAATTATCCTGGCATGGATTCTGTCAATGCGAAGTTATTATTAAATAAAATAAAATTTATTATAAAAAAAAAAAAAAAAAAAAAAAAAAAAAAAAGAGATGTACTACCCCCACTTTACCTTTTTCTGGTACAATGTCCTTTCCACATCAATTTCTAGAACAAGGTATACATGTATTCTTTATACATCTATATAGTCAAAATATAGTTCCCAAGATTAATCTTTACCTTTTTAGATTTCTCTTGAGTTCTATATTTGTAGATCGAACTTTTTGTTAAGTTCTGGTTTTTTCATCAGAAATAGATGAAATTCGCTTACTTCGTTGAATGTCCATCTTCTTCCCTGGAAAAAGATGCTCATTCTCGCTGGGTAAGTTATTTTTGGTTGCATACCAAGTTCCTTAGCCTTTCAGAATATCATATTCCAGGCCCTTCGATCTTTTAATGTGGATGCTGCCAGATCCTGGGTGATCCTTATTGTGGCTCCTTGATACTTGAATTGGGTTTTTCTAGCCGCTTGCAATATTTTTTCTTTCATCTGAGGGTTCTGGCATTTGGCCACTATATTCCTTGGTGTTTTGATTTTAGGATCCCTTTCAGTGGGTGATCGATGAATCCTTTCAATGTTTATTTTTTCCTCTGTTCCTATGACTTCTGGGCAGTTCTCTTTGATAATTTCCTGGAATACAGTGTCCAGGCTCTTTTTTTCATCATGTTTTTCTGGGAGTCCAATGATTCTCAGATTGTCTCTCCTGGATCTGTTTTCCAGGTCTGTTGTCTTCCCCAGAAGGTATTTCACATTTTTCTCCATTGTTTGATTTTTTTGGATTTGCTTGACTGATTCTTCTTGTCTCCTTGAGTCATTCAATTCCACTTGTTCAATTCTGATTTTCAGTGAAGTATTCTCTTCACTCACTTTTTTAAAATCTTTTTCTAATTGTCCAATTGAGTTCTTTTGTTCTGTGGAATTTTTTTCCATTTTGCCAATTTTGTTTTTTAGAGAGCTGTTTTCTGTTTCCAGTTCACTAATCCTATTTTTCAAGGATTTTACTTCTTTATCCACTCTCTCTTTAACTTTCTCCAGACTCTTTTCCCATTTTTCTTCTAGCTCCCTTGTGAGAGCCTTTTTAATCACTTCTATGAGGTTCATCTGTGCTGAGGAACAGACGATCTCCTCCTTTGGGGAATCACCTGGGGACTGCCTGTTTTTAGTCTCCTCAGGATTTAGAGTCTGCTCTCTGTCTGTATAGAAGCTGTCAAGGGTTAAAGTCCTCTTCAGCTTCTTGCTCATTCTGTCTATTAATCAGAGACAAACTACCAAAGAAAAACAGAAAAAACTGGAGTCTTTCTTTGGGGGGGGGGGGCTGGGTGTGTTATCGAGCTTCCTCTACAGACTGCAGGGGGAAGCAGTGAGGCACTAGCAGGACTGTGCTGCGCCTGCGCTCTGAGATCCCAGAGCGTGCTGAGTCACTGGGGGGGGGGGGGGGGGAGGGGGGGGGGCGGCCAGGTCCTGAGAGACTCCAGCTGTTTGCGGTTGTATTCTTCAGCCCAGGTGTTTTTAGCTTCTCTGTTGGGCTGTTGACTTGCTGCAGGTTCCAAACCTGTAGCGAAGCTCTCCCAGCAGAGACGGCTACGATCACTCCCCACCCCCTCTCAGCTTTGCTCCCGTGCTCTCACTGCCGCTGCCCTCAGCCTGCGCCCGATCTAAAACCGCCCCAGCCCTCCAGTAAAGACAGACCTTTCTTGGCGGATCTCAAGGATGGCTTCTCTTGGTAACTATTTGTGGGTTTTTTTCAGTCAAGCATTGATTCAGAGGCTTGTAATGAAGTGGATAGTGAGAGAAAGCGCGGAGCTTATGCAACTGTGAGCCTCCTCTCCGCCATCTTAACCGGAAGTCCAGAAAGGTACAAATAGTAAATACCAATTTGGTAACAGCTGTTTTATAATATAACATTAGATCTGGTACAGCTGGGCTTCATATGTTTCTAAGGAGAAATTTGATCTACAGTCATAGGACACAAGAGAAGCAGAAAAAAGTAAAAAGAACTCTTGGGAGTTCATTTGATTTTTTTTTTTTATTAGTTTCCTTGAAATTCTTGACCTTTTGTTTTTCCATATGAACTTTGTCATTATTTTTTCTAAGTCATTAAAATATTTTTTGAGAGTCTGATTGGTATAGTGCTAAATAAATAGATTAGTTTGGGTAGTATTGTTATCTTTGTTATATTTGCTCACCCTATCCATTTAATATTTTTCCAATTGGTTAGATCTGACTTTATTTGTGTGGAAAGTGTTTTGTTGGGAAAATTGGAAATTAGTATGACAGAAAATAGGCATTGGCCCACAATTAACACCATACACCAAGATAAGGTCAAAATGAGTTGATGGAGGGGATGTGGGAAAACTGGGACACTGATACATTGTTGGTGGAATTGTGAACACATCCAGCCATTCTGGAGAGCAATTTAGAACTATGCTCAAAAAGTTATCAAACTTTGCATACTCTTTGATCCAGCAGTGTTACTACTGGGTTTATATCCCAAAGAGATTTTAAAGTGAAAGGGACTTATATGTGCAAGAATTTTTGTGGCAGCCCTCTTTGTAGTGGCCAGAAACTGAAAACTGAGTGGATACCCATCAATTGGAGAATGGCTGAATAAATTATGGTATATGAATGTTATGGAATATTATTGTTCTGTAAGAAATGACCAGCAGGATGATTTCAGAAAGGCCTGGAGAGACTTACATGAACTGATGCTGAGTGAAATGAGCAGGACCAGAAGATCATTATATATTTCAACAACAATACTATATAATGATCAATTCTGATGGATGTGGCCCTCTTCAACAATGAAATGAAACAAATCAGTTCCAATAGAGCCTTAATGAATTGAACCAGTTACATCCAGCGAAAGAACTCTGGGAGATGACAATGAATCACTACATAGAATTCCCAATCCCTATATTTTTGTCTGCCTGAATTTTTTATTTTCTTCACAGGTTAATTGTACACTATTTCAAAGTCCAATTCTTTTTGTACAGCAAAATAACTGTATGGACAGGTATACATATATTGTATTTAACTTATGCTTTAACATGTTTAACATGTATTGGTCAACCTGCCATCTGGGTGAGTGGATGGGAAGAAGGAAGGGAAAAATTGGAACAAAGGGTTTTGCAATTGTCAATGCTGAAAAATTACCCATGCATATATCTTGTAAATAAAAAGGTATATTAAAAAAAAAAAAAAGAAGAAGAAGAAGAGAAGAAAAATGGAGACCAATGAAGTTATCATCCAGTATTTGAAGTACCTTAAGGTTGAAGAAGAATGTGGTTTGTTTGACTTTAAGAAGGAAAAAAATAAGAAAAATGGATCCAAATTACAGAGAGGCAGATTTAGGGATGATGTAAGGAAATCTTTTTAATAATTGCAACTATTCAAAAGTTTAATGGCCTGTGTTGAAAAGTATTGTTATCAACCTCTGAAGGTCATGCAGAGGAAATTAAATGGTAATTTGGGAGAGAAGGAAATCATGTAGCAAAAATTCTTAGACATAAATTGGGCTAAATAAAATTCTACAGTGATTTTTAAAAAAGTTCTCATTAAGACATTATACAAGGTTCTAGGGCTACAAACACAAAGATTAAAAAAAAATAGTCCTTGGTCTCAAGAAGCTTGCCTTCCATTTTGTGGATACAACCTTTAAACAAATAATTAAATACATGAGAATTAGAGGAGAAAATGTGCTGTTGAGCCTTGAAGAAGCAAAGGATTCTAAGAGAGAAAACTGAGGAAGGTGTGCAGTTCAAACAGAGGGGACAACCTTTGTTAGGACACGGAGCAGGAAAAAAAGGAATGCTAGGACATCCTTTCCTGACCTGATATCATGAAATTTTGAGATTTTGTAATTCACAAAGCTTTGTTTTAATAAAACCACGCATAAAAATGGAAACACTTTTGCAGTGAATGTCAACTTTCCAAAGTAGAGTATTGAGTGGTTCCTCCTATTGTCAGGACAGAAGAACAATTGGCTTCATGCAAGTGCAAAGAAATAAAGACCTCTTTTTGCTGCCACTACTTAGGGGAAAAGCTGGCCTGTCATTTACAGGAGAAAACTGGTGATTAGACAACAATAACAGCAATAGCTCAGCAATTTGCTTTTTTATTTTATTTTATTTTATTTATTTAGCAGCAAAGCAGATCTGAACACCTGGACCTTGCATTTTCTATTTAATCAACATCAGAGAAAATATTCAGTTTGCCATGTAAAAGAAAACCCCATGAAAAGTATGAGTTTCCATAGAAGGGGATTCATTCTCAATGCATTGAACTGGAAGGTCTTTGCTCTCCTATCAATATATCCTAACTATTCTAGCTCACATTTTGTGATCTTAAGATCCCTCTCCCTCTCCCTCTTCTTCTCCCCTCCCCCCCCCCCCTCCTTTTCTCTTCTCTGACTCTCCCCTTTCTTTTTCCATATTTGTGTGTGTATTAGCATGGACATCTACTGCTCAATGAACTCAGTGCATTTACTGAATGTCAAAGAACAGAGTACAGAGATAAGCCTGAAACATATATAATATAGTCAAATATAACATAATATAAAAGTATATAATATAACATAACATAATACAATAATATATATAGAGATAGAGATAATAAGAGAGATGTTGTTTAACTCTTTTGGAAGATATATATATATATATACACACACACACATATATATATTGTGTGAGAATAAATATTATACAAACATATTTTATATGTGTATACATATATTCTGATTTATATAATTAAGTATATACATGTACATGTATGTGTGTATATACACATGTGTATTATTAGAAGGCAGGTAAACTATACCATGGCTAAGGTATCAGCATTGAGTAGAGAAGACTGAAGTGATTTTCTTTTTAAATTATATACTCATCAACATAGACAATTATAATGAGCTGGTCATGTATACCAAAAGCCTAACTTCACAGTGATTATGAGCAATCATTACTGTATTAATAATAGCTAATAGTTACATATTATTTCACAATTTGCCAAATACTTTATACATATATTCTTTCTGCCACATTTTTGAGCCCAACCCCAATAAGATATCTGGGGTTTCCATGGGGCCATGAATAGTATTTCTTTGAGAGGGAAGAGAAATCATTCTTTGAGAAAGAACAATGTTATCTTTTGAAAGTCACAAAGTGGCTCATATACTTTCAGTTGTTTCAGTTCTCTTCCAACCTGTCCTTGTCTCTAAACCTCTATACAATCTTATGGCTTTTAAGCATTTCTCATTTCTTTCTAAAGAGATGGAAAATCCTATTAATAACCCATTATTTTCTTCAATCTACCCTAACCTTACTTGGATTCCAATCTTGATTCTTTACTCAGTGCAATTTCCAAAGAATTCAGTCATATTGTCTAAAATGTATTTACAACAATGAGACTAAAAATATGCCGTAGTAAGCTCGGTTATCATTGAATATCCACTCATTGAAAAAGCTGAATTTTCAATTCCTCATAACCTTTTGCATGCCATGACTCTTTATTCTTGCAAGGAAAAGATAGATGGCTAAAAACATTTATTAGCCTGCAATCTTGATATTAATGTCACAGAGGAAGAGGAACTCATCTCATTCTATTCTAGTTCACTGTTATCCTCATGTGGTCAACAAGTATTGATTTATTTCCTGGCTACAAGCCAGACACAGCTTTCTGTATACTAATTCTGAAGACACCAGCTTCATTCTTATTTCCTCCCACAGTTTCAAAGTAAAATCTGGAACTGAGGAAAAGTTCACCAATCATTACTTTAATGGACTGACCCAAGTTTTAGCCAAGGTTTCCACATGGTAAAATGCCTCTCTAATGCAGTTTCCAAGGAGTATTTATTAACTCTAAAGATGGTAAATCTTATAATTAGGGATATAAAATAATGCATTTTGACAGTAAAAGGTGATGGAGAAAAAGCAGCAACTCATCTGAACTTTCCCCCAAACCCCTTCGAATATACTTAAATAATGCCTTTTAATAAATCCTGGAGCAGCATAAACCACAAACGTTTGGGCTGAAATAAATTTTTATCCAAAGACAACTTAAAATTTCATAAAAAAAGATCTCTGGCTCTTAGATGAGAGTGAAATTTGTTCTAGCACATCCATAAGAGCATAGATTGGCTCCAGAAAACCAGGAGCAGGTCTTAGAAGCTACTCAATTGAATCAGAAGTGGCAGCAACAGATTACTGGAAATCTCAACCCCATAGACAGAAAGGAGGTTTCACAACTGATTAGAATGAGAGTACTTGGAAATCCCTGCTATCCCTGAGGGATGGAAGTGTTTTTTTGCCTGCACTCAGACCGGGGTCACAGTCCTGGGTGGCAGTCCTAGAGTGAGGAGCATTAGCACACTACAGCTTGTAAAACCCTGCTCACACTTGCAAGGCAAAAAAAGAATATTTATGGTTACTCAAAGATAGAGCACAAGCCACAGAAATAGTAAACACCTATCCTTAGATCCTACCATCTTGGAAGAATTGGAAACTTATAGGTCTGAAGAAGACCTATATAGGAAGAAGTGTCTCTGAAAACAGCTGCACAACAAATGTTTGTGGCAGCCCTCTTTGTAGTGGCCAGAAACTGGAAACGGAGGAGATACCCATCAGTTGGAGAATGGCTGAATAAATTGTGGTATATGAATATTATGGAATATTATTGTTCAGTAAGAAACGACCAACAGGATGATTTCAGAAAGGCCTGGAGGGAACCTACACAAACTGATGCTAAGTGAAACAAGTAGGGCCAGAAGATCATTATATACTTCAACAACAATACTATATGATAATCAATTCTGATGGACCTGGCCATCCTCAGCAATGAGATGAACCAAACCAGTTCCAATGGAGCAATAATGAACTAAACCAGCTATGCCCAGCAAAAGAATTCTGGGAGATGACTAAGAACCATTACACTGAATTCCCAATCCCTATATTTTTGCCCCAGCATTTTGGATTTCCTTCATAGGCTAATTGTACAATATTTCAGAGTCTGATTCTTTTGGTACAGCAAATTAATGGTTTGATCATGTATATTTATTGTGTATCTTATTTATACTTTAATATATTTAACATTTACTGGTCATCCTGCCATCTAGGGGAGGAGGTGGGGGAAATGAGGGGGAAAATTTGAACAAAAAGTTTGGCAATTGTCAATGCTGTAAAATTACCCAGATATATAACTTGTAAATAAAAGGCTATTAAAAAAAAAAGAAAAGAAAAGAAAATAGCTGCACAAAACCCTTGAAGTTGAGACAAATGCATCCTAAATACTGGAAGCATGATGCCACTTTAAAAAGAGTTATGTCAAATAATAAAATGGGAAAATGAGCAAACAACTGAAAAAATTCTGATTATAGAAATTAACAATGGTGACAAGAAAGAGTAAAACTTACATCCAGAAGAAGATAACAAAGTCAAAGCTCCAATGTATAAAGCCTACAAGAAGAATGTGAATTGTTCTCAAGCCTCAAGAGAGCTCAAAAAGAAGTTGAAAATCAAGTAAGAGAAATAGAGGAAAAATCGGGAAGAAAAATGAGTGATGCAAGAAAATTATGAGCAAGGAATCAACAGCTTCAGAAAGGAGACAAAAAATACTGAAATAAAAAAAACACTTTAAAAAATAGACTAGGACAAATGGGAAAACAAGTAAAGTAAATCAATATGAGGAAAATACTGTGAAAAGCAGAATTGGCCAAGTAGAAGAAAAAGAGGCATAAAAATTCACAGAAGAAAAAAATTCCATAAAAAATAGAATTGGCCAAATAGAAAAGATCGTACAAAAGCTCACTGAAAAGAATAATTCTTTAAAAATGAGTATTAATTTTTAAAAAGAGGCTAGATATCATCTCTCAAAAAATTAACAAGGAAAACTGCCCTGCTAATCTTGAACCAGAGTATAAAATAAAAAATGAAAGAATTAACTCATCATCTCCATCAGAGGTTCCAAAATTAACAGTCTTAAGAATATTATAACCAAATTCCAGAACCCTCAGGTGAAGAAGAAAATATTGTAAGGAATCAGAAAACAAACAAACAAACAAACAATTCAAGAATTGTGGAGCCACAGTCAGGATAACACAAAATTTAGCAGCTTCTAGATTAAAGATTTGGGGAATTGGAAAATGATATGATTAGGATTAAGAATTATCTAACCAGCAAAACTGAGTAAAATCCTTTAGGGAAAAAAAAAGTTAATGAAATAGAGGGATTTCAAGCATTTTTGATGAAAAAAATCAGAGCTGAATAGAAAATTTGACTTTCAAATATAAGACTCAAGACAAAGATAAAAACATAAATAGGAAAGAGAATTTATAAGTGACTTAATAAGCTTAAACTGTTCACATTCCCACATAGGAAGATGATGCTTGTAATTCATAGGAACTTTTTCATTATTAGGACTATTAGAAGGAATATAGTGAGAGAGACAAAGGGCAAAGGTATAAGTTGAATGTAAAGGGATGATATCTAATAAAATAAAATTAAGAGTGAGGAAGAGAAAAAATAGTAAAAGCAAGAGAAATGGAGAAGTAGAATAGGGTAAATTATCTCACACAAAAAGGACAAGAAAAAGCTTTTACAGTGGAAGAAAAGATAGTGGAGGTGGGGAGAATGATTGAAACTTACTATCCTCAGAATTATTTTAAAGAGGGAATAATATAAAAACTGAATTGGATATGGAAATTACCTCACCCTATTGAAGAGTAGGAGGGAAGGAGCTAAGAGAAGGAGGGGAAGGGATGATAGAAGGGAGTGCAGAATAGAGTAGGGGATAATCAGAAACAAAACACTTTTGAGGAGGGACAGGGTGAAAATAGAGAGAGAATAGAATAATGGGGGGATAGAATGTAAAGAAATACAAACCCATTTTAACTGTCAAAAAAAATGAAGCAGTTTCTCATTTTTCAAATGAGAATAGAGTCAACTTTATAAAAATAAGTCGTTCTTCAATTGATAAGCAAGCAAAAGAAATGAACAGTTTTTAAATGAAGTAATCAAAGCTATCTATTATCATATGAAAAATATTCTAAATCACCATTGATTAGAGAAATTCAAATTGAAAACAAGTCTGATACTACTTCATACCTATTATATTGGCTAATAAAACAGAAGGTAAATGACAAGATTGGAGGGGATGTGGAAAAAATGAGTCAATAATGTATTGTTAATGAAGTTGTGAACTGATTCAACCTTTCTTTAGAGAAATTTTTTAAGTATGCCCAAAGGGATTACAAAACCATCCATACCTTTTGGTCTAACAATACCATTAAATTAAGAAATTAGGCAGAGAATACCCCTTTTTACCTAGTCAAAAAAAAATCTGGGAGAGGAAGACTCTCAGGATTTCTGGACAAAACTTAAAACAGTTGGTATTTACATTTATTCTGAAGCAATCAGTGTCCAAACAATGAACAAGTGGGGCTTGACCTGGGAACTCTTATTGGCCATCAATGAAAGCCAGTGATTTGGGTTTAAGATACATTTCATTTTCTTTTTTAAATTTTTTAATTTTTTTAACAAAATTATTTTTATTTTTATTTTTTTTTATTATAGCTTTTTATTTACAAGATATATGCATGGGTAATTTTTCAGCATTGATCCTTGCAAAACCCTCTTTTTCAACTTTTCCCCTCCTTCCCCCTACCCCCTTCCCTATATGGCAAGCAAACCCATACATGTTAAATATATTAAAGTATATGTTAAATACAATATATGTATACATATCAAGACACATTTCTTAAGAAAGAAATCTTCAGTCAAATTGAGAGCTATTAAAGACCTTACTTTAAAAAGGCCAAGACCTCTCATTGTACTCAGGGACATCTCCAGTCATCTTTTTTCCATTTGACTCAGATGATCCTTCAGGAGAAGTTGTGGCTGGTGACTTCTTCACTTAAATTTAATATACTTGCTTCACCTCCCTGATGTCATGGTACATTTTAATAATGAAGGACAAGCAGCAACAACAACAACCTCTACCGGGTCTGTATCCCCCCCCCAAAAAAAATGATCCAAGACAACTCTGAAGGACTTATATGAAAAATTGCTATCCAGATATTGATAGTATCTGTACTCAAATGGAAGCATACTTTAAAAAAAAAAAAAAAACCACAAATATTTATCTTTTGTGGTTGTTGAGGAATAGTTTTTTGATATTTTTTCCTTTCACAATATGACTAAGAAATAGGTCTTGCATGACTACAAATGTATAAACTACATCAAATTTCTGTCCTCAATAAGGGAAGATGAGGAGGGTAGAAGGGAGTGAATATCAAACTCAAAGTTTTAAAAATGATTGTAAAAATTGTTTTTTTCATATAATTGGGAAAATGAAATATTAAATAAAATAAAATAAATGCCTAGGAGTACAAAATAGAACAACTCTGAATTCAGTCCATTTTAGTAGTCTTAAGCTTATATCGCACTTTGTAATTACATTTGTTTAGCTCTGGGACTTGAGTATCCAGAAAAAAAAGATATGTAGCAAAATAACTACATGAAACAGAAGGCAAAGTACTGAACAAGAGTTAAATCTCACTTAGGTCTCACTGTAGCCCTTTAAAATAGGGAATAAAGGTATGTTATTATTATTTTACAAAGAGAAAACAGACTTAAAGAGAATAAGTAATTTGTTCTGTATGACAAATCTAGTGTCAGATAAAATTTTCAACCTAGGACTTTCCTTTTACATGAACAACAATTTATAGATTGAACTAAGTTTCTTCAAAAGCTTTCTATTCAATCTCTACATGCTATATGGAAATAAAATTAGTTAAATCATAATAAACTGTGTTTTAAAGTGCCAAGTCATAATACTTGAGAGGTTTCTACAACACTAGTCATCTGGTGTTTTAAAAAGAACATTATTCAAATTATCCTTCTACTTCTACTCACTTCATTGTATCAGTTCTGACAAGTCTTTCAAAGATACTTCAAAACTGTTTCATTATTTTTTCCTGCCACCCTAGTATTCCATTATGTATTTATATGCCACATTTTGTTCAATACCATGACCAACCATAATTCTGAAGTACTAATCATGAAGAACAATATACATCTCCTGAGAGCAAAGTGATGGACTCAAGATGCAGAATGAGACATGAATTTTGGATATAGTGCTTGTAGAAATAGTTTTACTTTGCTATGTATATAGTTAACATTTTCTTTTCCTCTTGAAATTATGTTATATTAAATTTATCTACTTATTTACAGAAAATCAAAGTTATTTTTAAAAGATTATCAGTGAAAAATGTTTTTAAAAAATCATAAGTGATTCCATTGTTTGTAGATAAGTTTGTAGATAAATGGGAAACAAAAGTAGGGAGGATATGAAAAATGTTTTTGAAAAATCATAAGTGATTCCATTGTTTGTAGATAAGTTTGTAGATAAATGGGAAACAAAAGTAGGGATGATATTCTTATTTTTGTTGTTTTTGTTTCATCATATACTAAACTGATGAGTATTATCATTAGTAAGAAGTCCTTGAAAGCCCATCATTGACTAGAATCTTTAAAATTGGTTTTGGATATGTATATTAATAAACAAAATATTCTAAGTAATATCGGAGAACTGCTATTGGAGTATGGGTGAAAAGAGAGTGACAAAAAAGAAATATATATATGTATATGTATATTATTAGTCTGGTATGTCTGCCAGCTTTTTTTCTGTCATTCTCTTTGAATTTGATGGATAAAAGTTTTGACTATGCAGTAAAAGTGCTTAATCTTTTCATTGCATAGAAAAGTCACTATACTGTAACAGCAGAAAAGAGAGTGCTATGCCTGAGGAAAGCGAGTATCAACAGATGGTAACAAAGCATTCTAATAACAATGAGACCAGAAATGTTGAATACAGCGTCTAGTTGAGAAAAAATGACATGGAAACAACCTGGTAGCCAGCAAATACTAGAAATGAATTACCTAACAGAGATAGTACTCTGTGCAGTAGAGAACAGTACAAAGCTGTTAGGAGAAACTTAGTGTTCTGAAACATCATAAATTTGAAATTTTCAGTTAATGAATGTACTTCCCCATACATGCCCTTTCACTTGAAAACTCAATTTACATGCCTTGGCTACATGTGTTTGTCTAATATTTGTGTACCTTCTTGTGTTTCTCTGTGTATATATGACACTCTGTTGTGTGTATATTCTAATATGTACCTTATTCCAGTTATGGTATGGTAACTTTTTCTATTTATTACTTGATCAAACTTTAATTACATGATTTTACATGATTTTGCAAACAAAACCAATGCAATTAACATTAGGAAAGAAACAGATGAATTATCTTAGGAGAGAAAAATCAGAACAAAAGACAAAAACTATGGGAGAGGAAAAAAACAAACAAACAAAAAAAGAAGTAGATATAGCATGTGTTGATTTACATTTAATTGCCATAGTTCTTTTTCTGGATGCAGATGGTATTTTCTATCCAAAGACTTTGGGAATTGCCTTGAATCACTGAACCACTGAGAAGAACCAATTCTTTCATAGTAGAACATCACACATTCTTGCTGTTATTGTGTACAATTTCTTCCTAGTTATGCTTGTTTTACACAGATGTCAATCTTTCCAGGTCTTTCTATAATCAACTTGTTCATCATTTTATATAGAACAATAGAATTCCATTACCCTAATATACCATCCTTGTTCAGCCATTCCCCAATTGATGGACATCTACTCATTTTCCAATTCTTTGCTACCACAAAAAGAGCTACTACAAACATTTTTGCACATTTGGGTCCTTTTTCCCTCCTTTATGATTTTCTTGAGATACAGACCCATATGGCACTGCTGGGTCAAACGGAATGCATAATTTTATTGTCCTTTGGGCATAAATCCAAACTAATCTCCAGAATGGTTGGATCATTTCACAGCTCCAAAAGCAATGCATTAGTGTCCCAGTTTTTCCACATCTTCTCCAACATTTATCATTATCTTTTCTGGTCATTATATCTGAGAGATATATAATAATACCTCAGAGTTGTCTTAATTACATTTCTCTAATCAACAGGGATTTAAAGCATGTTTTCATATGACCATAGATGGCTTTAATTTTGTCACTAGGAATTGCCTATTCATAACCTTTGAGTAACCATTGACCCTTTATCAATTGGAAAATGACTTGTAGTCTTAAAAATTTGACACAGTCCTTTATATATTTTAGAAATGAACTCTTTATCAGAAACAAAATGTAAAAAAAATTTTTTTTTCCCCAGCTTTGTACTTCCTTTTTAAAGGAGGAATTAGGTGATTCCACATCTCATGACCCTCCCCCGCAATTAACCCTTCATGGGTGGAACAAGTTGGAGGGAGAGAGACAGAAACACAGTCAGCTTCTCCTGTAAAGCAGAATTTGACAAGATTAGAAAAAGCATTAATTAAAGCAAAAAATGAAGGAGAAGATATATCTGATTTTATAAATGCATATCCTGTGATTGAAGAGCTCAACTCCTCAGGTCAAAAAGAGAGAAAATACACTCCTTTTAATTTGGGAAAAATTAAAGATTTGAAAAAGGGTTGCACTCTTTATGGGGCTACATCATCTTATGTGAAGATGTTACTGGATAATTTTTCTTATGAAATCTTAAACCCGAATGACTGGAAATCCATCGCTAAAACATGTCTTGAATCGGGACAAAATTTATTGTGGCTTTCAGAGTTTCATGAATTATGTAGGATTCAAGCCCAATGCAATAGGCAAACAGGAGCTATTGTACAAGTTGCTTTTGACCAACTAGCTGGTCAAGGTCAGTATGCAGAGAGTTCTGCATTTATTATCCCATAACAGTATATGAGCAAATTTCTAAAGCTGCAATAAAAGCTTGGAATTCTCTCCCTGGACAGAAAGATGGAAATAATGCTTTCACAAAAATAGAGCAAGGTCCCAATGAACCTTTTGCAGATTTTGTGGGACGTTTACAAACAGCTGTAATAAGAACCATTGGAGACAATGCTGCCACAGAAATAATGACTAGACATTTGGCTAAGGAAAATGCCAATGAGGTTTGCAAGAGAATTATATGGGGGCTAGACAAAAATGCTTCTTTTAGGAGATCATTAGACGCTGTGCCACAGTAGGCACAAATGCTTATTATGCCCAGACTATGATGAACATGGAAAGACAAGGTCCTTCTTGGCAGAGGAATTC
>NC_067399.1:564198-593192 GCF_016432865.1 Antechinus flavipes
CCAGAAGGTATTTCACATTCTTTTCCATTGTTTGATTTTTTTGGATTTGCTTGACTGATTCTTCTTGTCTCCTCGAGTCATTCAATTCCATTTGTTCAATTCTGATTTTCAGTGAAGTATTCTCTTCACTCACTTTTTTAAAATCTTTTTCTAATTGTCCAATTGAGTTCTTTTGTTCTATGGAATTTTTTTCCATTTCACCAATTTTGTTTTTTAGAGAGCTATTTTCTGTTTGCAGTTCACTAATCCTACTTTTCAAGGATATGATTTCTTTATCCACTCTCTCTTTAAATGAGTGGGATGACTTCTCCAGACTCTCTTGCTAAGCCTCCCTCTCCTTTTCCCATTTTTCTTCTAGCTCCCTTATGAGAGCTTTTTTTTTTTTTCTTCTATGAGATTCATCTGTGCTGAGGAACAGATGATCTCCTCCTTTGGGGATTCACCTGGGACAGTCTGTTTTTAGTCTCCTCAGGATTTAGAGTCTGCTCTCTATCTGTATAGAAGCTGTCAAGGGTTAAAGTCCTCTTCAATTTTTTGATCATTTTGTCAAAGAATCAGAGACAAACTAGCAAAGAAAAAAAAAGAAAAAAAAAAAAACCCTAAATGGAGGCTGCTTTCTTTGGGGGAGGGGCTGGGTGGTGTTACCGAGCTTCCTCTACAGACTGCGGGGGCAGCAGTGAGACACTAGCCCAACTGTGCTGTGCCTGCGCTCTGAGATCCCAGAGCGTGCTGAGTCACTGTGGGGGGTGGGGGGTGGCCAGGTCCCGAGAGACTCCAGCTGTTTGGGGTTGTATTCTTCAGCCCCGGTGTTTTTAGCTTTTCTGCTGGGCTGCTGACTTGCTGCCAGGGCAAAGGTATCCAGTCCTGTAGCGAAGCTCTCCCTGCAGAGACGGCTGCGATCACTCCCCACCCCCTCTCCACTCTGCTCCCGTGCTCTCGCTGCCGCTGCCCTTAGCCTGTGCCCGATCTAAAACCATCCCAGCCTGCGAGCAAAAACAGACCTTTCCTGGAGAGTCTCAAGGATGTCTTCTCTTGGTAATTATTTGTGGGGTTATTTTTTTTTTCAGTCAAGCATTAATTCAGAGGCTTGTAATGAAATGGATAGGGAGAGAAAACACGGAGCTTACACAGCTGTGTGCCTCCTCTCCACCATCTTGGCCGGAAGTCCTATTTAATTATTATTAAATCAATAAATAATTGTCCTTTATACTTCTAAAACTTTAAATGTTTTTGTTATTGATGATGATATTGTTAACGTTTTTCCTAATCTGTACACACATTTCTTTGCATGTGAAATAAACTACAAGTGCAGTGCATAAAGCAGATAAACATGCGATGGGTCTACCTTCCAAGGGACCAATGGTGTTCTAGTCTTTTGATAGTAGAAGTGCTAATATAATGTCTTAAGAAGGATGTCTGTTCCTGTTTATCTGAGAGGAAGGTAGTAAAATACATTGTTAGTAATTCATGTGCCATTGTAAAGTATTTATGCCAATAATTATGAATATTTTTCTGGCATTTACATTTTATAATTTTTCAAAGAAATCATTTTTAATCACATCCTTGATGTAAATCATGTTCCATTCAGTATAGTGCACAAGCTTTTCTTTTCTCATTTGATGCAGTTTTTTTTTTTCACTTTATTAGTCTTTGTTAGATTATGTAATAAGGATTTTTGATCATCTCCACTTTTTTTCCTTTTCAAGCCATGATAAAAGTTTTGATAAATATTTAATGGCTTATTTTTAACTACATTTTGCTCAACCTAATATAATATTTTAATCGTTCTACTTTTATTTTCAAATGGCAATTAAAGGAATTTCTGATATATTTTTATTTTCTGAATTATCTTTTATATATTGTTTTTGGTGCCTTTAAAAGACCAAAATTGCTATTCAAATTTTTTGTGCACATATCAGCTAAATTTTGATGTAATATTTTGGTTCCACTCCTCACATCCTCTATGGTTTGGGGAGTTTCTGCAATGGTGCAATGTTGATACTTCAGAGTATTCTTTGATTGATCTGAATTTCCCCCTCTGTCTCTCACTGAGGAATACTCTAGGAATACTATAGAGTATTGTTGGATTAATATCTTGAATTTTTTTAAACCTTCTGTAAAATGTGGCTAGTAAAGATGAGGAAGGAGAGAATTCTAAGCAAGTTAATGCCCAGAATCAAGAGTTAGAGCACCTTATCCATGGTACATCAAGGATTGGAATGTTTCTTTCTCCTTGATATAGGAGTTTCCCTGACTCTTAATGTTTCCCTTACATTATTATTTCTTATTTCTAGTCCTAAATAATAATTCCTTCTCGGTCTCCTTTAGTGAAACTTTAAGTCTACTTTCTATCCATAGGTGTATCAAAGGACATTGTTCTGGCTCTTCTTTGTATCTCCCTCTATACTATTTAATTTGGTGACCTCATCAACTCTTATGGGTTCAATTAACTTCTCCATGTTTATGATTAATAAATCTATTTATTCAATCCTAAAATCTCTAGTGGTCTTTCAATCTTGTATCTCCTTTTGCTTGAGGTTTAATATCTCAGACTAGACATCTTGTAGACATTTTAAACTCAACTTAGCCAAAACTTAGTTCATTACCATTGTCTTCAAATCTTTCCCACTTCCAAATTTCTTTATTAATGTTGAAGAAATCACAATTCTCCTATTCTTCCTAGTTCACAACCTAGGTGGCATCCTCAACTGTTTATTTTATACCAACTGTGTACCTCCTTATAGCTCAACTATTTCCAAGGCTTGTAGATTTGACCTTTGTAGAGTATTTCCTGTGATAAAAGAGTAATTGGCAGTGACAAAAAGCTAAAGAAAAATTGAGACAGATGAGTATTTATAAAGGACCATTAAATTTGGCAATTTTATAATTGGAAAAGACAATTTCAGTTGAATGATAGAGTTGGAAGCCATACTCTAACTAGTAATAAGAGAATGAGAGAAAAGGAAAAGGAGATTACAATTTTGAACATGGAGCTTAGTCACAAAAGCAAGAATATGGGGTTTAGCAAATTCCCCTTTTCATTAGAGATAATTTATTTCAATAACTTTCAGTAAAGTTTTTAGTTACAAATATTACTTTCACTAATATCTCCACTTTTCAACACCCTAGCTGATATTCCCCTGCTTAGATTTTGTCCCCTTCCCTAAGATTTCAGTCATAGGATAGATTTAGTATTTAGCAGATTATTCAATGAGTATGTACAAAGAATTTACTTTATGTGTTGTCTTTTGGTAGGTATTATGAATAAAAAGGAAATTATACATATAGATATGGATATGGAAACATTCTTCAAACAGTCAATCTTTCTGTTGCCTCCATTCTTAATTGAACAGAATGCTAAATTTCAAAAAGGGGTTAATTTTTACCTATCCAAATTTCCTTTAAAATCTCCACCACGCCTCCAGTTGTTAACCCCTATTCTAGATGAAAATAATATTTGTGATAAAGGCACAAATGAAATAATAACTAAAATATAATAGGGAGATCAGGAGAGAATGCAAAGCAGAATTGCTACTCGAGAACAAACAGAATCCTCAGGAATAGGTATGGAAGAATTGGAAAGTGAGATATGGATGTTAAAACCAGATAAATGGAAACTTTGAAGGCCAGGCTAATGAGTTTGAAAATTCGAATAGACAACAGGAAGGCAATATTAGTTCTTCCAGAAGGTGTCATGTTAGTGACCAGGGAATGATTAACAAAAGTGTCCATTTTTTTTAAATCCCTACTGAACTTGCCACTATATCAGACATTCACATAAAAATCTCCTTATTAACCAACCATTCTCTTCTGTTCTCAATCATTTAAACATTTCTCAAATACATCACTAATTCTGTGAAGGATGTAGAAAGATGTGTATGTCAGGGGTAAGGGTGAATAAGGGGTGAAGAAAGAATTTAAGTGTTAAGCTAGAGAAAAGGTTCTGAGGCAATGACTATAATCCTTACTAAAAAAAAAAAAAAAAAAAAAAAAAAGTTACAGGCAGACCTCCTGAAAGGGATTGAGGGTCCCCTTAGTCACATCCACACATAAAGAAAATCATACTTCTATGACTATCTTCTTAATACTCAGAAAGCAGCAATGCATAAGGCTGTTAAGGGATTCAGAGAAGCAGTAATGTAGTAGAGGTAAAGCAACACCTTTTTATAATCCAGCGCAAATCTCTGAATTGCCCCACTTGTCATCTCCAACAGTTTCATGTTAAAGGAATAAAATGAAGAGCTTTTAAATCACTCCCTGGTATATGTATAGAACCTTTTGGAAAGACAGTAAGTGAAAAAAAAACTTTTACTAAAAATAAAAAGATAGCAACAGAAACTAACAAGGTTGATTTTCTCTATTATAAATGTTGTAGGTTTATAATTGAAAATAATTCCAAATTGGAGTCTAGATAGACATTATAGTCATTTACTAAATTTACAAAAAATAGGGGTAATTGTCAATAAAATGTTCAATTGATTCATTCCTTAGTCCAGACATACAGACATGGCTCCTGTAGATGTGAAATCTAAACAAGACAGTGATGGAAGATAGATAGAATCAAAGCTTAACTTGCTTAGTGTTGGTTGCCATGGTGATAGCTTCAAGAATTCTACAATTCAGGACTGGTCAATGTCTTCACATTCTGAATCAAAAGTAGCTATTTCCTATTTAGGTGAGTCAAATCTTACAAAAGCTACAAATGAATTCAATAATGTTATCATTTTGTTCTTATTTTAATATCATTTTATTAAAAATTTTCTTCTTACAGAATTATTCATAGAATAGGTACCTGGAATATGGAAATACAGAACTAGTCAAAATTTCAAAATAACTGCAATTTTCCAGTAAACCTAGGTATTTTACACCAACAACAGTGACTGAAAATATGTTTTTATTTCATGTTTAAGAATATAATTTAAACCACTAAACAACTGCATGATAACATAGGTTCCTAATTTTCTAGATTTAAATGAATGAGTGAAAATCATAATGCAAAGTATGCATTTTCTATTTTATCTTTTTTGTTCACCTCATAAGAAATTATTCAGAAATGGATGATGGTAGCCATCACAATCATCACATATCAACATTTATTTTTACAACAGTCCTATGAGGTAAGTACTATTATTAGATCCGATTTGCATGTGAGGAAATCAAGGTTCAGAACACTTAAGTGATATCTCCGTCATCTCAAAGAGATTGTGTACCAGAGGCAGGATATAAAACCATGTATTCCAGAATCCAAGCCCAATACCATAAATCTGAATAGCTTTTTATGGTTTATATAAGGGATTAAGGTTTTAGAGTTCAGAGCTTGTAAAAAAAAAAAATTACCAGTTCTCTGATTTTATTAGTCCCAATGAGAAAATTCCCCAGTACAACACATAGATAAGCAATTTATCTGAACCTGTAATGTTTTTAAAAATCGCCTGGGGTATTTTCAGGTTAAGTGATCTGTTGAAGGTCACCAAGGCAGGTTTTTAATATTACTTGGATGATCACTAAGGAAGAATAAGCTGAGTTGTGCTTTAAAGTAAATCAACCCATTCATTCCCTCACTGCAGCACAAACTGAGCAGTTATTAAATTTTTGTCAACTTCTTATATTATAAAATGTCCCTGGTTACTCTACATTCCTAGGGACAACAACTAGAAGAGGATTGGAAGCTCAGAGACTGTAAATGAACAAAGTGAACATATAGGAATGGCCAACATGGCCAAATCACCCCTCCATTCTTTTACAATGAAGAGCTTGTCAGGATAAACAAGACATCAGCTGGGAAGCATTTTGAACACTTCTGAATAGACTTACTGCATAAATGCAAAGTGCTACTATTTATATTGTGAGATGAGCAGTCAGCCTAAAGGCTGGTTCCTGAAATTAGATGTATCTAGAGAGCAGAATAATATTATCTCACATCTATACAGCATTTTGCAGTTACATTTTGCTCTACATGCATTATCTCATTTGATCCTTACAACAACCCTACAGGGTTAGGTAGTTTAAGTGCTATTATTCTCATTTTTAGACAATGAAACTGAGGCTCAGAAAAGATTATGGAATGGTAGAATGGGTACTTAAAACAGGTCACCAGATTCTCTACCCAGCAGATTTTTCACTACATACTCTTAGAACAAAACTTGTTCCCTTACAAGGCTCAAATCTAAGAAGCTGGTATATATGAGAATCATTCCTATTCCTTTTTTTCTCTGATATACTTCACAGCTTCCTGGCTAGTCTCCATAGCACCAATTTAGGCTTTTTGCAGTAGCTGATATAGTCTTTCCTTAAAAATCATTATGTCACTTACAGTTTTCTATTGCTAGTGGTCAGGGAATGCTATAATAGCTAAAAAATTGAAGCTAAGAATTAGCCAAAGGACAAGGATATTGGCAATAGCAGTTTGCAAAAAATTACAAAAGAGAAATAAAATAAATCATGCCATTAAATAAATATATTATTGATTTTAAAAAATGAGCAGGCCACCTGGTAAGAGTAAAAGATAACAGTGGTATAAATTATCTTGTCCTAGTAGTCTCATAATCAAGAATAGTATAGGATGATATCTGGGTTTTTATTTGCATTGATGAAGTTAATACACACATAAGTAAATTCAGAGATCCATTTGAGTATCTCTTTGCACATGGAGTTCTACCAACTATTTATTGCCTATCAGTTAATAACCAAGAATATGCATGTCATTTTCCTGAGAACCAATACATGTTTTTGATTGCATGGGATGAAGAAAGAAAGAAAGAAACAAAATTCTTTTCTGCCCACCACAATATCCATGAGTAGTTTTCACGGTATTCTTCTTTTCAAGATAAAATGATTTCTATAGTACCACCAGAGGTCAGAATCTTCTACTCAAGCCTAGAGAGACTAAAGGACTCTCTTTAATAATCTTGGTTTGTGACAGAAGGCTAAAAGAGTCAATAACGTGTTTTTCTTCCTTGAAACCATCAATGAATATAAAATTTATGCAAAGCAAGCAGGAGAAATGCTGTGTGGATTTCAAAAATATTACATAGATGCTTAAAATAAATTTAATACCTACATTTACCTGTCTTGAGTATAGCCTGGAGTTCAAATAGCTTTCTATAGGCTATAGTCCTGAAAAAAGGTTTCTTAACTAAGAATGAAATGAAAGCTCTGCAAAGAGAATTAGATATTCCTTTTCATGGTTTCTTCCCTTGAATTTTCAGATTTCACAGTGTGGGTGATTCCCCAATAAGCCTCCCAGGGAAGTTGAGCTCAAACAGCATTTGTTATGTCTGAAAGCAGAATTGGCAAATGATGAAATAGCCTTGGCTTTTTATTATGTGTTGCCTTGAATGGGCCAAATGCACAGCCAGGGCCCTGATACTGGTTGAGCTGCATCTACTCTCTGCCTTGCCTTACCCATGCCAAATCCTCCCATATTTTAGCAATACTCCCCCCTGTAAGAAGAAGAAAAAAGAATAAGCTTAAAATAGGTGTAATTGGCTTCTTGTTGATTCCTTTTGCAGGGAGTCCCAAATGATTGTGAGAAAGCAGGGTGGATACAACACACATCTTTGTTGAAAGGAATACCTTTCTCTTTTTCTTAGGGTTGCTTACAGTCTCTTTCAATCAGCTCAAACTTTGATGCTTCAGTGTTTGAGAGACAGACACATCAGCATTGTGGGAGCAATTTCTTAGTCTTCCACTCTGGGTGATTCCAAACTCATGTGGACAAGCACAGAGGGAGATTTAAAGGAGCTGGCAGTTAAGCAGCAGGCTGAATAACAAAGGCAAGGAAAACATCAGTCCTCAAAGTGGAATGTCAAATCAGATTCCATAGCTGCAGAATGTCAAATTAGATTTTGAGAGCACAGGAAGAGTATCAGTGCAGGTAACTATTGCAAAGAAAGAAGATGCCTCTGTTAAACAAAGCATTTTAAATGAGCAAACCAACTGGAGAAAATAACAAAGAACTCATCCAGGGGGCAGGAAATTAATGTACTCAAAGTACTCAGGTACTCAAGTGCTGTCAAACTTTCACATTAAAAAGTGCATGCCATCTTTTAATTTATAAATTTTAATGGGAGGATAGGGATAGAGTTGTGGAAAGCCTAGAGTAGAATTATATCCTAGAGTAGTGAATTATATCCTCAGTGTAGTAATCTCATGATGTATAAATGTCTTATATTAATTCAAATCTATAATTAACTTATAAAAGACACTGATAAGCTGAAAAATTACTGGAGAAAGATTATAGGTTACCTAGGTCAGTAAAAGAAAATGAGAATCATGACCTGGAAAAAAGAAGGCTCAGGGAAGAAATTATAACTGCCTTTAAGTATTTGAAGGTATCACTTGAGGGAGGAATGAGCATCATTCTGTTTGCCCCTAATAGGCTCAACTAGGATGGGGTCAAAGTTGCAAAGACACAGATTTAGATTTGATGGCAGGAGTAGAAAAACAAAAAAATTCCTAACAAAGTGGTTCAAAAGTGAAATGAACTGCATATAGAGGGGATGTGCTCCCCTTTTTTGAGATAGATTACTATTGTGAAAATAACTTCCGGACCCCAAAGCCCATTGGTAAGTTAGGGGATGTCTTCCCCAATCATATGATGACTTCTGCTGGCAGAATGGGCTAAGAAGAAGCTGAAACAGATAGTGTGAAGCACTTAGAGCTTGTTTAGGAATCAAAGATGTCAAGATCATCTGCTATATCCTAGGCCTTTGACAAATATCTGAACTTTTGTTTTATCACTGTAATTCAATAACTGTGGAAAAGAAAATGATGTTGATCACTTTGTGCATTTCTGTCTCACTTAAGTCCATTTCATACAAAATTTAAGACATCACACATTGATGTCACTGATCCTCTTTGGAAATGAAGGATAAATAACAACTACTTGTGTAGTACATTAGAGTAGGAAGTCCTTTCTTTTTTGACTTGTGTTAAATGACTGCTGAAGTATTCAAATCTCAAAGTCTATTATTATCTCATTCTAGTCTTAGAGAGTTGCATGGCTCACTGAAAGGTTAAGTGATTTGACTATGGTCACACAAGTAACCTGACAGAGCCTGAATTTCAACTCAGATCTTCCTGACTCAAAATCCAGTCCTCTAATCATGTTGCCTTTCATATGTGCTATACTACATTTTAAAAATAGAAAACAAACATAAAAATAGTTTTAAAAAAAAAAGAAAAAGTTCTGAAAGCAATAATATAATCAAAAGTAAAAGAAAACATTAGTGAAAATATGTATCTAATTAAATAAATAAATCATTTGACATCTAAAATAGATTCATATCTTTAAAGCTAGAAAGAACTTTGAAGATCATCTAGTTCAAACTCCATTCAACAGGTGAGAGAAAAGAACCCAGAGAAAACTGTCCAACTTCATACAAGTGGAAGATCCACAATTCAATCCTAGATCCTCTGACCCTAAATTCCATACTTTTTTATTGACTATCACAGCCTATTTGGAGAATTATTAAAATATGTAAAATCAGCAGGCAGTCTCCAACAAATAAATAGTTAAATGGACTTGGCTGAGCAAATAGTCAATGGAAGAAATGGCTCTCAAAAATATTCTTATATGCACAATAGTCTCCACCATCACTAACACAATGCTAGTGGGGTTTAAACTTTCCCTTTTAAAACACACACACACACACACACACACACACACACACACACCCCACAATGTCTGATGTTTCTTAAGGACTATTCTTTCCAGGATAAGATGCTTTTGATTCATATTTTAATCTAATTGCACTTGAAAAAACAGTGGGAGTTAAGGGTAAAAAGATCTTAGGAATGGTTTTTATTTAGCCTTGGAAACAAATTTGATGGCTATTCAAATTCCTTCTAATTTTGTAATTCTAAGATTGCTTATGTTTTTCATAGATTTTAAATCTCCCATTCAAATGAGGGACATGTTAAAATTTCTATTAATTTATTGAGAAAAAAATAGTATTTTTGAGAGTACTGTTCATTTCAACAAGAATTAATCATGTGTTAGAGAATTTGAAAGTAGTTTATGGGAAGAAAAGAGAGGAAAGGTCAACAGTCAGGAAAAAAAAAAATTGAGCCCATAGAAATCCTTCCCCTGAAGTAGATTTTTATAGTTCTAGATAGTGAAATATAGCCAGAAAGGTAGCTAATGTAATTTTAAAGTATTGTATCCTAAGGCAAAAAGAAACCTGAAACTTAATTTTTTTTAAAGAATCAAATTTGGCTTAATGATTCCTTCCCATCTTGACACTTTTCTACAGGATTCCACAATTACAAAATTCCTTGACAATCTAGAGTCTATTGTTCTATGAATCTGATCAATAGAATTTGTAAGCTCCTTGAGAGCAGAGACTGTTTTATCTTTGTGATGCAGATACCTTGCCCACAGTGGGCACTTAATGAATGTTTGTTGGATTGAATAGAATCTAAGAAAACTAGCTGTTCTATCCTCAAAATCATTCTTTAAAAGACTATTCTAGAAGGAACAGAGTTAAAATGCATGCATTTCCTAAATGATAATACTTTCTTTTACTTTGTACTTCTCAGAACATAAGAACTCTGTGAATAGACAGGATAGGTACCTTTTTTCCTTATTTTACATGTGAGGAAACTGAGACATACTTAAATGACTTGTTGCCAATCATGCAGCAAATTATATATTGAGTCAGTTTCATATAATAGATGTGATTTCTATGTCTTCCTAATTTGTAGTGCAATTATCTTTCAATTATATGACTGAAATAGAAGTTATCTTTCTTACCAAAACCAAACAAACAAAAAAACTCTTCCCAATCCCATTCAGTTGCTACTGATACAACTATTTTCTTAGTTATTCAGGTAGTAACCTCAGATTCATTTCTGATTTTTATTCTTCCATCATTTGTTGTTTATGTTTAGACATTCACTATGCCTTGGACCATACTGTCCATGGTGTTTTCTTGGCAAAAATACCAGAATGATTTATCATTTTTTCCAGATGTCTTTCCATCTTTCTCACTCTTAAATTTAATTAGTTAATAAATTATATTAGTAAATCTTATAAAAAATTTATAGAAGCATGGTTGCTTTACCTTGGTAGAGAAGATATATGAAATGCAGAAGACTAGAACTGGTGGTATGATTGTGACTAGAATGAAATAGTTTCATGAGTAAGGGATTGAAATGGTCAGACCAGTGCCTGGAAGCTCCCTTTATCAATGAAATCACAAGTCTATTCTAACAATGATCAGCACAGAGTTTAATGTTAATTGAATTGAATAAAATATATTCCCTCAATCCCCACATAAACACACAGTCATACATGCACACTATATTTTAAAAGATTCATCTATTGTATATAAAAGAGAAGAAATCGTCCTCTTCCCCATAGGTGCCTTTAGCAGTATTTGACCAAGAAAACAAAGTTACCCTCAAAGAACCAAATTCGCCCATAAGCAGACCAATAAAGGCAAATAAGTTTATTTTCTCTCACTGATATTATCACAGTAGGATACCTGAAAAGGAAGAACTAACAGAAGGGGTGAGCTAAAAATCTCATTGAGAGAAAAATTTAATGAACATCCCATTGGCAAGAGCAGATTTGAGAAGCTTCTGTTTACTGCTACCGTTTATTAGAGTATACTGTCTGTTTCCAGCATAAAGCCTGTGAATAGACTGAAAAGAGCACTGGAAGTTGAAAACAATTTTCACTACTTTTAGACTGGATTTTATATGAACACTACACAGAGTGAGATCTGACCAGCAAAACCCTTTCTTGCTAGACTAGACTGCTCCCTACTGAATGGTATAGTTTATCTAATTGTTCCCACTTACTTTTTATACAGATCAGGAGTACCCATCACTTCTGTAATGTAGATCAAATACACTTTCCTGCAACCTTGAGATCTTTGCACTTGATGTCTTAGGGCTAATAAAGTGTTTCTTCAAAAACTGTAATAAAAGATCTTAAAGAGGGAGTTCATACGCTGTAACAGATAGATAGCTGGATGTAGCAGCATCCATGGATAGAGCACTGGATCTGAAATCAAGAAGACCTAAGTTCAAATACAACCTCAGACACTAGTTATATAACCATGAGTAAGTCATTTAACTTCTGTACTCCTCAGTTTCCCCAAATGTAAAATGAAGCTATTCACAGAATCTACCATTAAAAGTTTCTGAGGATCAAATGAGATAATATTTGTAAAGTTCTTGGTGCCTGCCATAGAGTAGGCTCTATCTTTATTATTAGGTAGACAGAGAACTAAGTTCTCTATATATTTGAGACATGAGGCCTTTATCAGAGACATTTGCTGTAAAGATTATTTCCCGGTTATCTACTTTCCATATAATCTAGGTTATATTCATTTTGTTTGTACAAAAACTTTTAAATTTAATATAATCAAAATTATCTGTTTTACATTTACATTATCTATTACATTGTGAATTTCTTTCTCTTGCTTAGTCATAATTTTTACCTTTTCCCATAGATCTGCCAGGAAGATTATTCAATAGCTCTCCTACTCTGCTTAGATGATACTCATTATGTCTAAATCACACATTCATTTTGACCTTATCTTGGTATCCAGTGTGAGATGCTGGTCTTACCTAGCTAGTGTCCTATTGTTTTCAAATTTTCCTAGCAGTTTTTTAATAAAATTAATTCTTATCCCAAAGAGATGGGTCTGTAGGCTTAACAAATACTAGGCTGCTATGGTCATTGACTACTAAACCCTTTAAATACTGAACCCTAATGATTTCTTTATTTTCTTTTTCATTGGTGTTGATTTTGCTCTTTTCATTTTTAATACTGGATATTCCGTTTTCTTCCTTTTTTAATCAGATTAATCAACAACATCTACTTGTTTTCATAAATTCAGCTTTTAGATTTATTTCAAAGCTCAATAGTTTGTTTTATTTTGTTTTTAACTTTCAAACTTTATTAATCTCACTTTTGACTTTGATTTCCATTTTGATACTCAATCAGATATTTTTAATTTTTTCTAGTTTTTTAAAATTTCTTTTGTTTTCTTGTTGTTACATATCCAATTCAATTATCTGTTCTTTTTGTCCTCTTAGTTTATGTTAAGAATAAATTGATGTAAGAGAAATAAATTTTTTTCCTAAGTATTTCTTTGGCTAAATCCCATAAATTTTGGAGTGTTGTATCATTGTTACCATTTTCTTTAATGAAATTAGTGATTGTTTCTCTAACTTGTTCTTTGACCCAATTTAGGATTAGATTATTTAATTTTCAATAAATTTCTAATCCATTTTCCACTATCTTTTGTTGAATATAAATTTATTGCATTATTATCTAAAAAGAAAACATTTAATATTTCTGTTTTTTTTATATTTATTTTTGAGGGTTTATGCCTCACTACATGGTTAATTTTGTGCAAGTTCCATGTGCTGCTGAGGGAAAAAAAAGATATGCTTTCTGTTCCAATCCAATTTTCTCCAAAGATCTGTCACATCTCACCTTTCTGATATTCTATTTATCTCCTTAAGTTTTTATTTATTTTTGGTTGGGATTTTTGACTTCTGAAAGGGGACAGTTGAAGTCACTCATTAGTACAGTTTTGCTGTCTATTTCTTCCTGTAATTCATTTGAAATGGTGTGTGTGTGTGTGTGTGTGTGTATGTGTGTATGTGCGTGTGTGTGTGTGTGTGTGTGTGTGTGTGTGTAGTGCTGATATCATTTCATTGTTTATAAAACCTTTTAACAAAATGTAGTTTCTTTCCTTATCTCTTTTTATTAGGTCTATTTTTACTTTTACTTTGAGAGCAGGATTGCTATCCCTACTTATTTTTATACTTTGGCTGAAACATAATTTATTCTGTTTTAGTCCCTTAATTTTATTCTCTGTATTTATGTCTCTCTGCTCTGTCTCTCTGTAATAGTCTACATTCCCTCCACTTTAGTTTGGGTTTGTAGTCTTTTCAATTTGAAGAATTGAAATAGCTTACCTTAATGTCATGTTCATTCTTGTTGAAGGCATTTGACAACATGATCGAAAACATCATATTAAAAAGCATGGGAGGACTTCCGGTTAAGATGGCGGAGAGGAGGCTCACAGTTGCATAAGCTCCGCGCTTTCTCTCACTATCCACTTCATTACAAGCCTCTGAATCAATGCTTGACTGAAAAAAAACCCACAAATAGTTACCAAGAGAAGCCATCCTTGAGATCCGCCAAGAAAGGTCTGTCTTTACTGGAGGGCTGGGGCGGTTTTAGATCGGGCGCAGGCGGCGCAGCAGCAGTGAGAGCACGGGAGCAGACTGGAGAGGGGGTGGGGAGTGATCGTAGCCGTTTCTGCGGGGAGAGCTTCGCTACAGGTTTGGATACTTTCCTCCGGCAGCAAGTCAACAGCCCAGCAGAGAAGCTAAAAACACCGGGGCTGAAGAATACAACCCCAAACAGCTGGAGTCTCTCAGGACCTGGCCGCCCCCCCTTCCCCCCCCTCAGTGACTCAGCACGCTCTGGGATCTCAGAGCGCAGGCGCAGCACAGTCCTGCTAGTGCCTCACTGCTGCCCCCTGCAGTCTGTAGAGGAAGCTCGATAACACACCCAGCCCCCCCCCAAAGAAAGACTCCAGTTTTTTCTGTTTTTCTTTGGTAGTTTGTCTCTGATTAATAGACAGAATGAGCAAGAAGCTGAAGAGGACTTTAACCCTTGACAGCTTCTACACAGATAGAGAGCAGACTCTAAATCCTGAGGAGACTAAAAACAGGCAGTCCCCAGGTGATTCCCCAAAGGAGGAGATTGTCTGTTCCTCAGCACAGATGAACCTCATAGAAGTGATTAAAAAGGCTCTCACAAGGGAGCTAGAAGAAAAATGGGGAAAGCAGAGTGAGGCTTGGGAAAAGGAGAGGGAGGCTTGGCAAAAGAGCCTGGAGAAAGTTAAAGAGAGAGTGGATAAAGAAGTAAAATCCTTGAAAAATAGGATTAGTGAACTGGAAACAGAAAACAGCTCTCTAAAAAACAAAATTGGCGAAATGGAAAAAAATTCCACAGAACAAAAGAACTCAATGGGACAATTAGAGAAAGATTTTAAAAAAGTGAGTGAAGAGAATACTTCACTGAAAATCAGAATTGAACAAGTGGAATTGAATGACTCGAGGAGACAAGAAGAATCAGTCAAGCAAATCCAAAAAAATCAAACAATGGAGAAAAATGTGAAATACCTTCTGGGGAAGACAACAGACCTGGAAAACAGATCCAGGAGAGACAATCTGAGAATCATTGGACTCCCAGAAAAACATGATGAAAAAAAGAGCCTGGACACTGTCTTCCAGGAAATTATCAAAGAGAACTGCCCAGAAGTCATAGGAACAGAGGAAAAAATAAACATTGAAAGGATTCATCGATCACCCACTGAAAGGGATCCTAAAATCAAAACACCAAGGAATATAGTGGCCAAATGCCAGAACCCTCAGATGAAAGAAAAAATATTGCAAGCGGCTAGAAAAACCCAATTCAAGTATCAAGGAGCCACAATAAGGATCACCCAGGATCTGGCAGCATCCACATTAAAAGATCGAAGGGCCTGGAATATGATATTCCGAAAGGCTAAGGAACTTGGTATGCAACCAAAAATAACTTACCCAGCGAGAATGAGCATCTTTTTCCAGGGAAGAAGATGGACATTCAACGAAGTAAGCGAATTTCATCTATTTCTGATGAAAAAACCAGAACTTAACAAAAAGTTTGATCTACAAATATAGAACTCAAGAGAAATCTAAAAAGGTAAAGATTAATCTTGGGAACTATATTTTGACTATATAGATGTATAAAGAATACATGTATACCTTGTTCTAGAAATTGATGTGGAAAGGACATTGTACCAGAAAAAGGGTAAAGTGGGGGTAGTACATCTCATGAAGAGGCATAGGAAACCTATTATATCTGAGAGAAAGAATGGAGGGGGATGAATATAGTGGGTATCTTACTGCCTTCAGAATTGGCTTTAAGTGAAAAATCTTAAGACATATTCAATCTATGGTGAAACTTCTCCCATCTCATTGAAAAGTGAGAAGGGAAAAGTGGAAAGGGAAGGAATAAGCTAAGCGGAAGGGAATACGGGAACTGGGAGGGAAGGGGTAAGATAGGGGGAGGAACTCTAAGGCGGGGGGAGGGATACTAAAAAGGGAGGGCTGTGAGAAGCAAGGGGTGCTCACAAGCTTAATACTTGGAAGGGGGGAAAGGGGAAAGAAGGGAGGAAAGCATAAACCGGGGTTAACAAGATGGCAAGTAATACAGAATTGGTCATTCTAACCATAAACGTGAACGGGGTAAACTCCCCCATAAAGAGGAAGCGGTTAGCAGAATGGATTAAAAGCCAGAATCCTACAATATGTTGTTTACAGGAAACACACCTGAAGCGGGGAGATACATGCAGGTTAAAGGTAAAAGGTTGGAGCAAAATCTACTATGCTTCAGGTGAAGTCAAAAAAGCAGGGGTAGCCATCCTGATCTCAGATCAAGCTAAAGCAAAAATTGACCTAATTAAAAGAGATAAGGAAGGACACTATATCTTGCTAAAGGGTAGCATGGATAATGAAGCACTATCTATATTAAACATATATGCACCAAGTGGGGTAGCATCTAAATTCTTAAAAGAGAAACTAAGAGAGCTGCAAGAAGAAATAGACAGTAAAACTATAATAGTGGGAGATCTTAACCTTGCACTCTCAGAATTAGATAAATCAAACCACAAAATAAATAAGAAAGAAGTCAAAGAGGTAAATAGAATACTAGAAAAGTTAGATATGATAGATCTCTGGAGAAAATGTAATGGAGACAGAAAGGAATACACTTTCTTTTCAGCAGTTCATGGAACCTATACAAAAATTGACCATATATTAGGACATAAAAACCTCAAACTCAAATGTAGTAAGGCAGAAATAGTAAATGCATCCTTTTCAGACCACGATGCAATGAAAATTACATTCAACAAAAAACCAGGGGGAAGTAGACCAAAAAATAATTGGAAACTAAATAATCTCATACTAAAGAATGATTGGGTGAAACAGCAAATCATAGACATAATTAATAACTTCACCCAAGAAAACGATAATAATGAGACATCATACCAAAATGTATGGGATGCAGCCAAAGCGGTAATAAGGGGAAATTTCATATCTCTAGAGGCCTATTTGTATAAAATAGAGAAAGAGAAGGTCAATGAATTGGGTTTGCAATTAAAAATGCTAGAAAAGGAACAAATTAAAAACCCCCAGTCAAACACTAAACTTGAAATTCTAAAAGTAAAAGGTGAGATCAATAAAATTGAAAGTAAAAAAACTATTGAATTGATTAATAAAACTAAGAGTTGGTTCTATGAAAAAACCAACAAAATAGACAAACCCTTAGTAAATCTGATTAAAAAAAGGAAAGAGGAAAATCAAATTGTTAGTCTTAAAAATGAAAAGGGAGAACTCACCACTAACGAAGAGGAAATTAGAGCAATAATTAGGAGTTACTTTGCCCAACTTTATGCCAATAAATTCGACAACTTAAATGAAATAGAAAAATACCTCCAAAAATACAGCTTGCCCAAACTAACAGAGGAAGAAGTAAATATCCTAAACAGTCCCATCTCAGAAAAAGAAATAGAACAAACTATCAATCAACTCCCTAAGAAAAAATCCCCAGGACCAGATGGATTTACATGTGAATTCTACCAAACATTTAAAGAACAATTAACTCCAATGTTATATAAACTATTTGAAAAAATAGGGATTGAAGGAGTCCTACCAAACTCCTTTTATGACACAGATATGGTACTGATACCTAAACCAGGTAGGCTGAAAACAGAGAAAGAAAATTATAGACCAATCTCCCTAATGAATATTGATGCTAAAATCTTAAATAAAATATTAGCAAAAAGATTACAGAAAATTGTCACCAGGATAATACACTATGACCAAGTAGGATTTATACCAGGAATGCAGGGCTGGTTCAATATTAGGAAAACTATTAGCATAATTGACTATATCAATAACCAAACAAACAAAAACCACATGATCATCTCAATAGATGCAGAAAAAGCATTTGATAAAATCCAACATCCATTCCTAATAAAAACACTTGAGAGCATAGGAATAAATGGACTTTTCCTTAAAATAGTCAGGAGCATATATTTAAAACCATCAGTAAGCATCATATGCAATGGGGAAAAACTGGAACCTTTCCCAGTAAGATCTGGAGTGAAGCAAGGTTGCCCACTATCACCATTATTATTTAATATCGTATTAGAAACACTAGCCTCGGCAATAAGAGTCGAGAAAGATATAAAAGGAATTAGAGTAGGCAATGAGGAAACCAAACTATCACTCTTTGCAGATGATATGATGGTATACCTAGAGAACCCCAGAGATTCTACCAAAAAGCTATTGGAAATAATTCATAATTTTAGCAAAGTAGCTGGCTACAAAATAAATCCCCATAAATCCTCAGCATTTTTATACATCACCAACAAAACCAACAGCAAGAGATACAAAGAGAAATTCCATTCAGAATAACTGTTGATACCATAAAATATTTGGGAATCTATCTACCAAAGGAAAGTCAGGAATTATATGAGCAAAATTATAAAAAAGTCTCCACACAAATAAAGTCAGACTTAAATAATTGGAAAAATATTAAGTGCTCTTGGATCGGCCGAGCGAACATAATAAAGATGACAATACTCCCTAAACTAATCTATTTATTTAGTGCTATACCAATCAGACTTCCAAGAAAATATTTTATTGATCTAGAAAAAATAACAACAAAATTCATATGGAACAATAAAAAGTCGAGAATCTCAAGGGAATTAATGAAAAAAAATCCAATGAAGGTGGCCTAGCTGTACCTGATCTAAAATTATATTATAAAGCAGCAGTCACCAAAACCATTTGGTATTGGCTAAGAAATAGATTAGTGGATCAGTGGAAAAGGCTAGGCTCACAAGACAGAATAGTCAATTATAGCAATCTAGTGTTTGACAAACCCAAAGCCCCTAACTTCTGGGAAAAGAATTCATTATTTGATAAAAACTGCTGGGATAATTGGAAATTAGTATGGCAGAAATTAGGCATGGACCCACACTTAACACCATATACCAAGATAAGATCAAAATGGGTCTATGACCTAGGCATAAAGAACGAGACTATAAATAAATTAGAGGAACATAGAATAGTTTATCTCTCAGACTTGTGGAGGAGAAAGAAATTTGTGACCAAAGATGAACTAGAGACCATTACTGATCACAGAATAGAAAATTTCGATTACATCAAATTAAAAAGCTTTTGTACAAATAAAACTAATGCAAACAAGATTAGAAGGGAAGCAACAAACTGGGAAAACATTTTCACAGTTAAAGGTTCTGATAAAGGCCTCATTTCCAAAATATATAGAGAACTGACTCAAATTTATAAGAAATCAAGCCATTCTCCAATTGATAAATGGTCAAAGGATATGAACAGACAATTTTCAGAGGATGAGATTGAAACTATTACCACTCATATGAAAGAGTGTTCCAAATCATTATTGATCAGAGAAATGCAAATTAAGACAACTCTGAGATACCACTACACACCTGTCAGATTGGCTAAGATGACAGGAAAAAATAATGATGAATGTTGGGGGGATGCGGGAAAACTGGGACACTAATGCATTGTTGGTGGAGTTGTGAACGAATCCAACCATTCTGGAGAGCAATCTGGAATTATGCCCAAAAAATTATCAATTGTGCATACCCTTTGATCCAGCAGTGTTTCTATTGGGCTTATATCCCAAAGAAATACTAAAGAAGGGAAAGGGACCTGTATGTGCCAAAATGTTTGTAGCAGCCCTGTTTGTAGTGGCTAGAAACTGGAAAATGAATGGATGCCCATCAATTGGAGAATGGCTGGGTAAATTGTGGTATATGAATGTTATGGAATATTATTGTTCTGTAAGAAATGACCAGCAGGATGAATACAGAGAGGACTGGCGAGACTTACATGAACTGATGCTAAGTGAAATGAGCAGAACCAGGAGATCATTATACACTTCGACAACGATATTGTATGAGGACATATTTTGATGGAAGTGGATTTCTTTGACAAAGAGACCTGAGTTTCAATTGATAAATGACGGACAAAAGCAGCTACACCCAAAGAAAGAACACTGGGAAACGAATGTAAACTATCTGCATTTTTGTTTTTCTTCCCGGATTATTTATACCTTCTGAATCCAATTCTCCCTACGCAACAAGAGAACTGTTCGGTTCTGCAAACATATATTGTATCTAGGATATACTGCAACATATCCAACATATAAAGGACTGCTTGCCATCTAGGGGAGGGGGTGGAGGGAGGGAGGGGGAAAAAATCGGAACAGAAACGAGTGTCAATATAATGTAATTATTAAATAAAAAATTTAAAAAAAAAAAAAGAAAAAAAATAAAAAATAAAAAGCATGGGAGCAAGCATCCATCCTTGTTTCACTCCACTGGTGACTGGGAAAATGTGAGAGCATTGTCCACTATCAAGAAGTGGGTAAGTATGTCATTGTTAAATTGACTAGCAATAATGATGAACTTTTCTCTGAAACAAATTTTAACATAACTTCCCACAAATCCTGAAGATTGACAGTATCAAAGTCCTTGGTCACTTCTGCAAATGTTATGTACAAATCTTTGTTTTGCTCCTCGCGTTTCTCCTAGAGTTTTCAGTCAGCAAACACCATAGCAACTGTTCCTCATTTCCTTCAGAAGCCAAAGAGGCTGTCAAGTAGATGTTCATCTTCCAGAAGCATTAATCTTCTCAAAAGAAGCATAATGTCACTCAAAATCTCTTCTTCAATTGGAAGTTCATTTAGGGAAGGACTGACTTCACCTGAGTGAAATGGTCAATTTGAGCAAACAGTTAATAGCCTCAGCATTGACTGATGGTTGCCCATATAATTCAGGATCATGTAGTTATCATTAATCAATGTGATTCTATCAGTGCTGAGTAGATGAGAAGTACTAGAGGTCTTTGGTCTATAAATAACATTTAGAACACCATAAAAGCACTTAGGTTGTTATTATCAATATAAAACTGAACTTGATCTGCCTTCCTACTGAGCCAAGACTTCTGCATTTCTCTAAGCTTCAGTTGGAGTTAAGATGGAATTAAATCTTGCCTTCTTAAAGATAGATGAACTATCCTGCTGTCACACCTTGGGAGCTTGTTTTTTACTTATCAACTTCTGAATTTCCTATTATTTTCATCAAATTAGTCTTGATTTTTGCAATTGTTCTGACACAGATAAGCAAATGCAGTGGTACAGACAAAGCCTCTAAAAGTTGTCCATTCTTTTTTCTGCTTCACTGTTGCCACGTGCTTTAGTTCAACTTTGTCTTCAAGTTAGCAACAAACTATTCCCACTCAGTCAAGCACTCTAATCTGTTAATATTTAGTCTTATAGTAGTCATTTTGTCTTGGAACCACTATTTTTTTTAATGTGAATATTTAGCTTGGAGAGGATAAATCTATAAACATTCTACTACTCTGCTCAACACATTGCCTTCATTATTTTTACATGCTATCTCTTCTTATAATGAGGTAGTCTTTTAAATAGTAATTTTTTTCTGTGATTGTGCATCCATGAAGTTTTATTGAGGTTAGGTAAATGAAAAACACTGCTGGAGATGACTAGATCAGGAAGTGAACAAGTTTTCAGAGTGACCGTCGCTGTTGCTGTTTCCAATTCCATTGCTTACAAAGACTCCCTGGCACCTCTGGTAGTCTGATTTTGTAGCATTAAAGTCATCCAGAATTATGAGTTTGCCCTCTTTTGGCACATGGATGATAAATGGTCTCCAGCTTTTTATAAAATTTTCATCAGGGTTCATCATGGTGGGAGTATAAGCACTTATGATGGTGACATGGTGTTTTACTGCAAATAGTAACTGCAATGTCATGAGCCTTTTGGCTCATTCATGCTTTTTTTGGTAGGCACACAAGCTTGTTGACTAGATTAGTTTTGATTGAAAAACTTACAGCAAATAACCAAGATGGTTGAGTAAAAGCAAGAGCTCCCTGGAGCTCTCCCCCAAACTCCTCCAAATATCTCTAATTAATTATTTTAAAGGGATTCAAGAGTGACAAAACTCACAGAAAGACAAGTGAAACAATTTTATAGTCAGAAGCAACCTACAAGCTTGGCAGGAAAGATCTTTAGCACCAGACTAAGAGCAGAGAGCAGTCAGACACAGCCTATGTCAGTACAGGATCCTAGAAATCCAGGGGCAGATCTCGGGATGACTGAATCAATAGCAACAATGATGGTTTTCTAGATCTCTCAGCCCACGGATGCCAAAGACAAGTTAGAAAATTGGCAAGAAAGGCTTCCTGGTATAAATCCTACTTGGTCATGGTGTATTATCCGGGGAATGATTTTCTGTAATCTTTTTGCTAATGTTTTATATAAGATTTTTGCATCAATGTTCATTAGGGAGATTGGTCTATAATTTTCTTTTTCTCTTTTCATCCTACCTGGTTTAGGCATCAGTACAGTAACACCTGATTGAGAGTGGAGCACAGTTCAGAGCAAAATACACTAGCATAGTTTCAGCCCTAGCAAACTAGGAGCAGGTATCGGGAGCCAATTAATGAGCAATAGCAGATGCTGTTTTCAAAGCTCTAAATCCACAGATGGTAAAGGGGTTGAACAATTGATCAGAAAGAGATTACTGTGGTCTCTTTGCTAGCACTAAGGCAAGGCTGTTGCTTTGCCCATACTTCAATCCAGATTACAGTCCTGAATGGCAATGCCAATGTAAAAGGAAGCACTAAAACTAGAAGCCAAATTGTAAAGGGGACCCTCTTCATAGATACATGGCAAAAAATATGTTTAATTACTTAACAAACAAGAGCATAGATCAGGAAAGTAGTAAACCACTCTCATTAGATCATACACTTTGGAAGAACTAAAAATTTACAGGTTCTTAGAAGTAGTTTTGAAAATATCTACACAAAAATGCTGAAACTACTGAAGAAAATAATACTTTAACTTGGCTATTTTCAGTTTGTAAAGAGTCCAACATCACTGCATAGTATTTTCACTTTTTTGTAGTTATTTATTTGCCTGTTTGGGGGAGTTGGGTGGGAGGAAGAAAATTTTACTCTCATCAGAATATACACACACAAACATATACATACACACACAACACACACACACACACCACACATTAACAGAGCACCCAAGTGTGAGATCTCTGGAAAGGGATGATAGGAAAAATTTGAAAATAAAATTCAGAAGTGAGAGGAATATACTGAGAGGAAAAAGGAAAAGGAGAGGTAGAATGTGGTAAATTATCTCACAGAAAAGAGGCAAGAAAAACATTTACAATGAAGCAGAAAATGGGGGAGATGGATGGGAGTAAAAAAAAATAGACCTTACTCTCATTAGAATTGGCTCATAGAGGGAATAACATATACAATTAAGGATAGAAATCTATCCTATCTACAGGAAAGTAGGAGGGAAAGGAGATCAGAGAAAAGGGAAGTGGGTTGACAGAATGGAGGTCATATTAGGGGAGGAAATAGTCAGAAGCAAAACTTTTGAAAAGAGACAAGATTAAAGGAAAAAAATAGAATCAAAGAGGAGGTAAAGAATTAGCAATAATATTTACAAAAATGGATATGGATCATGGATATGGATAAAAAAGAACCTAATTTTGCTTATTATAACCCTGATTTCTGAAACAAATAGAAAATTAAATCAAATTTATACAGATAATAGCCATTCTCCAACTGATAAATGATCAAAAAATAGTTTTCAAATGATTTAATCAAATCTAATACCATATAGAAAAAATGCTTTAAATAACTATTGATTGGAGAAATGCAAATTAAAACAATTCTGAGATACTATTTCATAACTATTAGATTGACTAATAGGACAGAAAAGAAAAATAACAAATGATAGAAGCAATGTGGAAAAATGAGATATCAATATGCTATTGTAGAATTGTGAACTGATTCAACAATTTCATAGAACAATTTGGAACTATGCTTAATGAGATATAAAACCTTTCCTGACCTATCCATAACATTACCATAAGTCCCATAAAAGAAAATGTTCTTTATGTATAAAAGTATTTATAGCAACTCTTTACTGGTGTCAAAGGATTGTATATTGAAAGGATGCCCAACAACTGGGGAGTGATAGAACAAATTGTGGTGTGTGAACATGATGAAATACTATTATGCTATAAGAAATTATGAACAGGACACTTTCAAAAACACTTGGAAAGACTTTCATGAGTGCAAACTGAAATGTACAGGCTACAAAATAAGAGCAATGTTGGAAAATGATGTTATGAATAATATAGCTGTTCTCAGCAATACAATGCTCCACAAAGTGATGAAAAATATCATCTATCCCAGAGAAAGAACAGATGGTATAAATACAGAATTAAACATACTTTTAACTTATTTTTCTTGAAGCTTTTTTTTGGGGGGGGATGATTATGTACAATATGATGACTATGGAAATGTTTTATATGACTACACATTTATAATCTATATTAAACTGCTTGCTTGCTCAAAGAGTAGAGGAATACAAAGGGTGGGAGAGGAAGAAAGCTAAAGAATTGCAACTCAAGACTTAAAAACTAACATTACCAATTGTTTTTCAGCCCATCACTCCTTTATTATTCTTTCCCCTTCTATTTCTATTCACCTTTCTATTAGCTTCCCCCTTTTCTTTTCCCTTTTCAATCAGGAAGAGCTCAGTAAAGTCCTGCTTTCTCTCTGCCATCTCAGCTCCACTCCTGGATTTGTGTGTTGGCTATAACTGTACACACATTCCATGAAGTTTTAGTGAGTAGAATAAACTTTGCAGAAGCTTTTTGTACATTTTTTTTGTGTATATTTTGTGTTTTGACCACAAGATGGGATCCCTGTCTACCACAGTAATAAAGCCAATAAAGCAGACAATTTTAGGTAACCTTTTCTAGATCATTTCTCATACAATGCAGTTCTTAAAAGGCTGTTCAGACATCCATGGGGCTGCTGAATCCCACTGTGGCAAACAGTGAAAAGATGACCCTATGTCCTGTGTTGTCCTGTATATAGGATTGTCACTACTATAGTTCCCAGTATATTGGTACTTGCTGTTTCCTTCTCTGCCTGATACCACAGGATTTTGAGATAGGGAGAAATGGTAAAATAATGTGGTGATATTTTTTGATTTGTTCATAAATTGGACTTAAGTAGAGCAGAATCGCACAAAATCATAAGTCTCTCTATTCCAGAGTCTTCACTGTCCACTGGCAAGACAGACTCAAGATACAGTATTTTTGATGCTTAACCAAGCTCTAAGAACTCCATAATATGTACCTAATTTAGTTGCTTTCATGGCCATTAGAGCAAATTGTTTTTATTTGACTATTCCATCAAGGAAAGTCTTCATATTCTTGCGGGGTAGACACTCCTGATGGGTTTGAGAAGGGGTGGAGGATTGGCACTATTATTAGAATCAAAAATCTAAAATAAGGCAGATTATGAAAAGGTCAACTATCAGAAGACAGGTAGATTCTAGAGACAGGCTCTAGTTATAGGTTAGATGATCTTTCCTTACCTCTCTCAATATCTGTTTAAATTCATTTCAATTAGTCAAGAAGCATTGATTATTTTATTTTGCTAGGTCCAGTCATAAGTGTTGTTATCATTGTTCACTTATGTCTAACTCTTTGTGAATATATTTTGAGGATTCCTTGGCAAAGACACTAGAGTGGTTTGCCATTTCCTTCTTCAGCTCATTTATACATGAGTAAAAAATAACACTAGAAATGTAAAAAGGGGGAGGTTGTAAAATGTTTTAAATTTCAATTAAACAAGCATTAATTATCTAATATATTCAAGGCACATTGTTCAGTGCTGTATAAAGGAAAGAAAAAAATAATCTCCCTGACAAAGAGTTTATACAAGTAAATGTAAAGGAAATACAAAGAAATAAGTAAATAATCTCAAGAGTGTTACTTAGTGAGGTATTCAGGAAAGGCAATTCCTTTCCTGACCTGTTGCTTTTGAAGTTAGGAGTTAATACCTGACCTATGCTTTTGAAGAAATCCAGGAATCCTAAGAGGTGGAAGGTGGGATTAAGGGCATTTAAGACATGATGGAGCATTTACTTAGTTGGGGAAATGGGATATAGAATGTTGAATAGAGGAAACAGTTGATAAATCAATATGTTGACAGCTTAGTATATATGAAGGGATACAAGGCAGATTGTCATTCTAAGATGCTTGTCTGAGGGACCAGAGAAAGCCAGGACCGTCCTTTATTGGAATTAAGATAAGAAAGAAGGTGAAGCTGAGGAAACTCAGACAAATGTAAGTGTAGGATAATGCTAGTAGATTTTTTGGAGCTCTCTTGTAAAAGATCTGAATCTCAAGACTTCAAAGACTGTGAGTCCTAGTAAGAGAACACAAAGATTAGATAAACATTTATTTATTAGATGCTTACTATGTGCCAAGTTGTTTGAAAATTACTAGAAGGCAAATAAAAATAGCATAAGGAAATGAATTGTATTGTTCTTCATTAAAATGTTGAGATGTGTGAAGGCTGTTCCCAAGACTTAAAAAACTCTTGATTTGTTCATTTTTTTTTCTATATGGGTATTTAAATTATTTTTCCTTTTTTTTATTAATTATAACTTTTTATTGACAGAACCCATGCCAGGGTAATTTTTTACAACATTATTCTTTGCACTCACTTCTGTTTCGAGTTTTCCCCTTTTCCCTCCACTCCTTCCCCAGATGGCAAGTAGTCCATACATATTAAATTGTCATAGTATATCCTAGATACAATATATGTTTGCAGTACCAAACAGTTCTCTTGTTGCACAGGAAGAATTGATTCAGAAGGTAAAAATAACCAGGAAGGAAAACAAAAATGCAAACAGTTTACATTCATTTCCCAGTGTTCTTTCTTTGGATGTAGCTGCTTCTATCCATCCTTGATCAATTGAAACTGAGTGAGATCTTCTCTTTGTCAAAGAAATCCACTTGACTTCCGTTAAGATGGCGGAGAGGAGGCTCACAGTTGCATAAGCTCCGCGCTTTCTCTCAGTATCCACTTCATTACAAGCCTCTGAATCAATGCTTGACTGAAAAAAACCCACAAATAGTTACCAAGAGAAGCCATCCTTGAGATCCGCAAGAAAGGTCTGTCTTTACTGGAGGGCTGGGGGGTTTTTAGATCGGGCGCAGGCGGCGGGGCAGCGGCAGTGAGAGCACGGGAGCAGACTGGAGAGGGGGTGGAGAGTGATCGTAGCCGTTCTGCGGGGAGAGCTTCGCTACAGGTTTGGATACTTTCCTCCGGCAGCAAGTCAACAGCCCAGCAGAGAAGCTAAAAACACCGGGGCTGAAGAATACAACCGCAAACAGCTGGAGTCTCTCAGGACCTGGCCCCCCCCCCCCTTCCCCCCCCTCAGTGACTCAGCACGCTTTGGGATCTCAGAGGCAGGCGCAGCACAGTCCTGCTAGTGCCTCACTGCTGCCACCTGCAGTCTGTAGAGGAAGCTCGATAACACACCCAGCCCCCCCCCAAAGAAAGACTCCAGTTTTTTCTGTTTTTCTTTGGTAGTTTATCTCTGATTAATAGACAGAATGAGCAAGAAGCTGAAGAGGACTTTAACCCTTGACAGCTTCTACACAGATAGAGAGCAGACTCTAAATCCTGAGGAGACTAAAAACAGGCAGTCCCCAGGTGATTCCCCAAAGGAGGAAATCATCTGTTCCTCAGCACAGATGAACCTCATAGAAGTGATTAAAAAGGCTCTCACAAGGGAGCTAGAAGAAAAATGGGGAAAGCAGAGTGAGGCTTGGCAAAAGGAGAGGGAGGCTGGGAAAAGGAGAGGGAGGCTTGGCAAAAGAGCCTGGAGAAAGTTAAAGAGAGAGTGGATAAAGAAGTAAAATCCTTGAAAAATAGGATTAGTGAACTGGAAACAGAAAACAGCTCTCTAAAAAACAAAATTGGCGAAATGGAAAAAAATTCCACAGAACAAAAGAACTCAATGGACAATTAGAGAAAGATTTTAAAAAAGTGAGTGAAGAGAATACTTCACTGAAAATCAGAATTGAACAAGTGGAATTGAATGACTCGAGGAGACAAGAAGAATCAGTCAAGCAAATACAAAAAAATCAAACAATGGAGAAAAATGTGAAATACCTCTGTGGGAAGACAACAGACCTGGAAAACAGATCCAGGAGAGACAATCTGAGAATCATTGGACTCCCAGAAAAACATGATGAAAAAAAGAGCCTGGACACTGTCTTCCAGGAAATTATCAAAGAGAACTGCCCAGAAGTCAAAAAAAGGTGAATACTATGCCTCAGTCCACATTCAGGACATGGATGGGACTTTCCATCATAAGTCCACTGGAATTGTCTTGGATCACCTCATTGCTGAACACGGCCAAGTTCGTCACAAATGATCATCACATAATCTTATTGCTATTATATATTGTTCTTCTCACTTCACTCAGCATCAGTTCATGTAATTTCTTCCAGCCCCTCTGAAATCAGCCTGCTCATTACTTCCTACAAAACGATACTAATCCATTACATTCATATTCCACAACCTATTTAACCATTTCCCAACTAAGGAGAATCCATTCAACTTCCTGTTCCTTGACCAAAAAAGGTTACTACAAATCTCTCTGCACTTGTGGGTCCCCTTCCCTTATTTTGATGATCATTTCTTATAGAACAATGTGTTCCATTACATTCATATACCACAACATATTCAACCATTCCTCAATTGATGGTCATGCCTTCAGTTCCAATTCCTTGTCATAACACACACACAAAAAAAAGCTACTACAATTTTTTTTACACATGTGGGCTTTTCCCCCTCTTTTATGATCTCTTTGGGTTACAGATCCAAAAGGAATAAGCAATCGTTTATTAATCATTAACTGTACTCTAGATACAAGGTTAAGCACTTTGGAGATACAAAAAAGGACCAAAACATAATCCTTGCCCTCAAGGAAC
>NC_067399.1:593692-630699 GCF_016432865.1 Antechinus flavipes
CCTGTATGTGCCAAAATGTTTGTAGCAGCCCTGTTTGTAGTGGCTAGAAACTGGAAAATGAATGGATGCCCATCCATTGGAGAATGGCTGGGTAAATTGTGGTTATATGGATGTTATGGAATATTATTGTTCTGTAAGAAATGACCAGCAGGATGAATACAGAGAGGACTGGCGAGACTTACATGAACTGATGCTAAGTGAAATGAGCAGAACCAGGAGATCATTATACACTTCGACAACGATATTGTATGAGGACATATTTTGATGGAAGTGGATTTCTTTGACAAAGAGACCTGAGTTTCAATTGATAAATGACGGACAAAAGCAGCTACACCCAAAGAAAGAACACTGGGAAACGAATGTAAACTATCTGCATTTTTGTTTTTCTCCCGGATTATTTATACCTTCTGAATCCAATTCTCCCTACGCAACAAGAGAACTGTTCGGTTCTGCAAACATATATTGTATCTAGGATATACTGCAACATATCCAACATATAAAGGACTGCTTGCCATCTAGGGGAGGGGGTGGAGGGAGGGAGGGGGAAAAAATCGAACAGAAACGAGTGTCAATATAATGTAATTATTAAATAAAAAATTTAAAAAAAAAAAGAATTTACAATCTATAAATAGAATGTGATATGAGATTTAAGGAACAGGGAGCACCAAAGTGGTCCGGAAGGAAGAGAAGGATTTTAGAAGGGAAGCAACAAACTGGGAAAACATTTTCACAGTTTAAAGGTTCTGATAAAGGCCTCATTTCCAAAATATATAGAGAACTGACTCAAATTTATAAGAAATCAAGCCATTCTCCAATTGATAAATGGTCAAAGGATATGAACAGACAATTTTCAGAGGATGAGATTGAAATATTACCACTCATATGAAAGAGTGTTCCAAATCATTATGATCAGAGAAAATGCAAATTAAGACAACTCTGAGATACCACTACACACCTGTCAGATTGGCTAAGATGACAGGAAAAAATAATGATGAATGTTGGGGGAGATGCGGGAAAACTGGGACACTAATGCATTGTTGGTGGAATGGTGGAGTTGTGAACGAATCAACCATTCTGGAGAGCAATCTGGAATTATGCCCAAAAAATTATCAAATTGTGCATACCCTTTGATCCAGCAGTGTTTCTATTGGGCTTATATCCCAAAGAAATACTAAAGAAGGGAAAGGGACCTGTATGTGCCAAAATGTTTGTAGCAGCCCCTGTTTGTAGTGGCTAGAAACTGGAAAATGAATGGTGCCCATCAATTGGAAAATGGCTGGTAAATGTGTGGTATATGAATGTTATGGAATATTATTGTTCTGTAAGAAATGACCAGCAGGATGAATACAGAGAGGACTGGGAGACTTACATGAACTGATGCTAAGTGAAATGAGCAGAACCAGGAGATCATTATACACTTCGACAACATATTGTATGAGGACATATTTTGATGGAAGTGGATTTCTTTGACAAAGAGACCTGAGTTTCAATTGATAAATGACGGAAAAGCAGCTACACCCAAAGAAAGAACACTGGGAAACGAATGTATGTAAACTATCTGCATTTTTGTTTTTCTTCCCGGTTTATTTATACCTTCTGAATCAATTCTCCCTACGCAACAAGAGAACTGTTCGGTTCTGCAAACATATATTGTATCTAGGATATACTGCAACATATCCAACATATAAAGGACTGCTTGCCATCTAGGGGAGGGGGTGGAGGGAGGGAGGGGGAAAAAATCGGAACAGAAACGAGTGTCAATATAATGTAATTATTAAATAAAAAATTTAAAAAAAAAAAAAGAAAAAAAAATAAAAAATAAAAAGCATGGGAGCAAGCATCCATCCTTGTTTCACTCCACTGGTGACTGGGAAAATGTGAGAGCATTGTCCACTATCAAGAAGTGGGTAAGTATGTCATTGTTAAATTGACTAGCAATAATGATGAACTTTTCTCTGAAACAAATTTTAACATAACTTCCCACAAATCCTGAAGATTGACAGTATCAAAGTCCTGGTCACTTCTGCAAATGTTATGTACAAATCTTTGTTTTGCTCCTCGCGTTTCTCCTAGAGTTTTCAGTCAGCAAACACCATAGCAACTGTTCCTCATTTCCTTCAGAAGCCAAAGAGGCTGTCAAGTAGATGTTCATCTTCCAGAAGCATTAATCTTCTCAAAAGAAGCATAATGTCACTCAAAATCTCTTCTTCAATTGGAAGTTCATTTAGGAAGGACTGACTTCAACCTGAGTGAAATGGTCAATTTGAGCAAACAGTTAATAGCCTCAGCATTGACTGATGGTTGCCCATATAATTCAGGATCATGTAGTTATCATTAATCAATGTGATTCTATCAGTGCTGAGTAGATGAGAAGTACTAGAGGTCTTTGGTCTATAAATAACATTTAGAACACCATAAAAGCACTTAAGGTTGTTATTATCAATATAAAACTGAACTTGATCTGCCTTCCTACTGAGCCAAGACTTCTGCATTTCTCTAAGCTTCAGTTGGAGTTAAGATGGAATTAAATCTTGCCTTCTTAAAGATAGATGAACTATCCTGCTGTCACACCTTGGGAGCTTGTTTTTTACTTATCAACTTCTGAATTTCCCTATTATTTTCATCAAATTAGTCTTGATTTTTGCAATTGTTCTGACACAGATAAGCAAATGCAGTGGTACAGACAAAGCCTCTAAAAGTTGTCCATTCTTTTTTCTGCTTCACTGTTGCCACGTGCTTTAGTTCAACTTTGTCTTCAAGTTAGCAACAAACTATTCCCACTCAGTCAAGCACTCTAATCTGTTAATATTTAGTCTTATAGTAGTCATTTTGTCTTGGAACCACTATTTTTTTAATGTGAATATTTAGCTTGGAGAGGATAATCTTAAACATTCTACTACTCTGCTCAACACATTGCCTTCATTATTTTTACATGCTATCTCTTCTTATAATGAGGTAGTCTTTTAATAGTAATTTTTTTTCTGTGATTGTGCATCCATGAAGTTTTATTGAGGTTAGGTAAATGAAAAACACTGCTGGAGATGACTAGATCAGGAAGTGAACAAGTTTTCAGAGTGACCGTCGCTGTTGCTGTTTCCAATTCCATTGCTTACAAAGACTCCCTGGCACCTCTGGTAGTCTGATTTTGTAGCATTAAAGTCATCCAGAATTATGAGTTGCCCTCTTTTGGCACATGGATGATAAATGGTCTCCAGCTTTTTATAAAATTTTCATCAGGGTTCATCATGGTGGAGTATAAGCACTTATGATGGTGACATGGTGTTTTACTGCAATAGTAACTGCAATGTCATGAGCCTTTTGGCTCATTCATGCTTTTTTTTGGTAGGCACACAAGCTTGTTGACTAGATTAGTTTTGATTGAAAAACTTACAGCAACATAACCAAGATGGTTGAGTAAAAGCAAGAGCTCCCTGGAGCTCTCCCCCAAACTCCTCCAAATATCTCTAATTAATTATTTTAAAGGGATTCAAGAGTGACAAACTCACAGAAAGACAAGTGAAACAATTTTATAGTCAGAAGCAACCTACAAGCTTGGCAGGAAAGATCTTTAGCACCAGACTAAGAGCAGAGAGCAGTCAGACACAGCCTATGTCAGTACAGGATCCTAGAAATCCAGGGGCAGATCTCGGATGACTGAATCAATAGCAACAATGATGGTTTCTAGATCTCTCAGCCCACGGATGCCAAAGACAAGTTTGAAAATTGGCAAGAAAGGCTTCCTGGTATAAATCCTACTTGGTCATGGTGTATTATCCGGGGAATGATTTTCTGTAATCTTTTTGCTAATGTTTTTATATAAGATTTTTGCATCAATGTCATTAGGGAGATTGGTCTATAATTTTCTTTTTCTCTTTTCATCCTACCTGGTTTAGGCATCAGTACAGTAACACTGATTGAGAGTGGAGCACAGTTCAGAGCAAAAATACACTAGCATAGTTTCAGCCCTAGCAAACTAGGAGCAGGTATCGGGAGCCAATTAATGAGCAATAGCAGTGCTGTTTTCAAAGCTCTAAATCCACAGATGGTAAAGGGGTTGAACAATTGATCAGAAAGAGATTCTGTGGTCTCTTTGCTAGCACTAAGGCAAGGCTGTTGCTTTGCCCATACTTCAATCCAGATTACAGTCCTGAATGGCAATGCCAATGTAAAGGAAGCACTAAAACTAGAAGCCAAATTGTAAAGGGGACCCTCTTCATAGATACATGGCAAAAAATATGTTTAATTACTTAACAAACAAGAGCATAGATCAGGAAAGTAGTAAACCACTCTCATTAGATCATACACTTTGGAAGAACTAAAAATTTACAGGTTCTTAGAAGTAGTTTTGAAAATATCTACACAAAAATGCTGAAACTACTGAAGAAAATAATACTTTAACTTGGCTATTTTCAGTTTGTAAAGAGTCCAACATCACTGCATAGTATTTTCACTTTTTTGTAGTTATTTATTTGCCTGTTTGGGGGAGTTGGGTGGGAGGAAGAAAATTTTACTCTCATCAGAATATATACACACAAACATATACATACACACACACACACACACACACACACACACATTAACAGAGCACCCAAGTGTGAGATCTCTGGAAAGGATGATAGAAAAATTTGAAAATAAAATTCAGAAGTGAGAGGAATATACTGAGAGGAAAAAGGAAAAGGAGGGTAGAATGTGGTAAATTATCTCACAGAAAAGAGGCAAGAAAAACATTTACAATGAAGCAGAAAATGGGGGAGATGGATGGAGTAAAAAAAAATAGACCTTACTCTCATTAGAATTGGCTCATAGAGGGAATAACATATACAATAAGGATAGAAATCTATCCTATCTACAGGAAAGTAGGAGGGAAAGGAGATCAGAGAAAAGGGAAGTGGGTTGACAGAATGGAGGTCATATTAGGGGAGGAATAGTCAGAAGCAAAACTTTTGAAAAGAGACAAGATTAAAGGAAAAAATTAGAATCAAAGAGGAGGTAAGAATTAGCAATAATAATTACAAAAATGGATATGGATCATGGATATGGATAAAAAAGAACCTAATTTTGCTTATTATAACCCTGATTTCTGAAACAAATAGAAAATTAAATCAAATTTATACAGATAATAGCCATTCTCCAACTGATAAATGATCAAAAAATAGTTTTCAAATGATATATCAAATCTATTACCATATAGAAAAAATGCTTTAAATAACTATTGATTGGAGAAATGCAAATTAAAAACAATTCTGAGATACTATTTCATAACTTTAGATTGACTAATAGGACAGAAAAGAAAAATAACAAATGATAGAAGCAATGTGGGAAAAATGAGATATCAATATGCTATTGGTAGAATTGTGAACTGATTCAACAATTTCATAGAACAATTTGGAACTATGCTTAATGAGATATAAAACCTTCCTGACCTATCCATAACATTACCATAAGTCCCATAAAAGAAAATGTTCTTTATGTATAAAAGTATTTATAGCAACTCTTTACTGTGTCAAAGGATTGTATATTGAAAGGATGCCAACAACTGGGGAGTGATAGAACAAATTGTGGTGTGTGAACATGATGAAATACTATTATGCTATAAGAAATTATGAACAGGACACTTTCAAAAACACTTGGAAAGACTTTCATGAGTGCAAACTGAAATGTACAGGCTACAAAATAAGAGCAATGTTGGAAAATGATGTTATGAATAATATAGCTGTTCTCAGCAATACAATGCTCCACAAAGTGATGAAAAATATCATCTATCCCCAGAGAAAGAACAGATGGTATAAATACAGAATTAAACATACTTTTAACTTATTTTTCTTGAAGCTTTTTTTTGGGGGGGGATGATTATGTACAATATGATGACTATGGAAATGTTTTATATGACTACACATTTATAATCTATATTAAACTGCTTGCTTGCTCAAAGAGTAGAGGAATACAAAGGGTGGGAGAGGAAGAAAGCTAAAGAATTTGCAACTCAAGACTTAAAAACTAACATTACCAATTGTTTTTCAGCCCATCACTCCTTTCTTATTTCTTTCCCCTTCTATTTCTATTCACCTTTCTATTAGCTTCCCCCTTTTCTTTTCCCTTTTCAATCAGGAAGAGCTCAGGTAAAGTCCTGCTTTCTCTCTGCCATCTCAGCTCCACCTCCTGGATTTTGTGTTGGCTATAACTGTACACACATTCCATGAAGTTTTAGTGAGTAGAATAAACTTTGCAGAAGCTTTTTGTACATTTTTTGTGTATATTTTGTGTTTTGACCACAAGATGGGATCCCTGTCTACCACAGTAATAAAGCCAATAAAGCAGACAATTTTAGGTAACCTTTTCTAGATCATTTCTCATACAATGCAGTTCTTAAAAGGCTGTTCAGACATCCATGGGGCTGCTGAATCCCACTGTGGCAAACAGTGAAAAGATGACCCTATGTCCTGTGTTGTCCTGTATATAGGATTGTCACTACTATAGTTCCCAGTATATTGGTACTTGCTGTTTCCTTCTCTGCCTGATACCACAGGATTTTGAGATAGGAGAAATGGTAAAATAATGTGGTGATATTTTTTGATTTGTTCATAAATTGGACTTAAGTAGAGCAGAATCGCACAAAATCATAAGTCTCTCTATTCCAGAGTCTTCACTGTCCACTGGCAAGACAGACTCAAGATACAGTATTTTTGATGCTTAACCAAGCTCTAAGAACTCCATAATATGTACCTAATTTAGTTGCTTTCATGGCCATTAGAGCAAATTGTTTTTATTTGACTATTCCATCAAGGAAAGTCTTCATATTCTTGCGGGGTAGACACTCCTGATGGGTTTGAGAAGGGGTGGAGGATTGGCACTATTATTAGAATCAAAAATCTAAAATAAGGCAGATTATGAAAAGGTCAACTATCAGAAGACAGGTAGATTCTAGAGACAGGCTCTAGTTATAGGTTAGATGATCTTTCCCTTAACCTCTCTCAATATCTGTTTAAATTCATTTCAATTAGTCAAGAAGCATTGATTATTATTATTTGCTAGGTCCAGTCATAAGTGTTGTTATCATTGTTCACTTATGTCTAACTCTTTGTGAATATATTTTGAGGATTCCTTGGCAAAGACACTAGAGTGGTTTGCCATTTCCTTCTTCAGCTCATTTATACATGAGTAAAAAATAACACTAGAAATGTAAAAAGGGGACAGGTTGTAAAATGTTTTAAATTTCAATTAAACAAGCATTAATTATCTAATATATTCAAGGCACATTGTTCAGTGCTGTATAAAGGAAAGAAAAAAAATAATCTCCCCTGTCAAAGAGTTTATACAAGTAAATGTAAAGGAAATACAAAGAAATAAGTAAATAATCTCAAGAGTGTTACTTAGTGAGGTATTCAGGAAAGGCAATTCCTTTCCTGACCTGTTGCTTTTGAAGTTAGGAGTTAATACCTGACCTATGCTTTGAAGAAATCCAGGAATCCTAAGAGGTGGAAGGTGGATTAAGGGCATTTAAGACATGATGAGCATTTACTTAGTTGGGGAAATGGGATATAGAATGTTGAATAGAGGAAACAGTTGATAAATCAATATGTTGACAGCTTAGTATATATGAAGGGATACAAGGCAGATTGTCATTCTAAGATGCCTCTGTCTGAGGGACCAGAGAAAGCCAGGACCGTCCTTTATTGGAATTAAGATAAGAAAGAAGGGGAATGCTGAGGAACTCAGACAAATGTAAGTGTAGGATAATGCTAGTAGATTTTTTGGAGCTCTCTTGTAAAAGATCTGAATCTCAAGACTTCAAAGACTGTGAGTCCTAGTAAGAGAACACAAAGATTAGATAAACATTTATTTATTAGATGCTTACTATGTGCCAAGTTGTTTGATAATTACTAGAAGGCAAATAAAAATAGCATAAGGAAATGAATTGTATCTGTTCTTCATTAAAATGTTGAGATGTGTGAAGGCTGTTCCCAAGACTTAAAAAACTCTTGATTTGTTCATTTTTTTTTCTATAATGGGTATTTAAATTATTTTTCCTTTTTTTTTAATAATTATAACTTTTTATTGACAGAACCCATGCCAGGGTAATTTTTTACAACATTATTCTTTGCACTCACTTCTGTTTCGAGTTTTCCCCTTCTTCCCTCCACTCCTTCCCCCAGATGGCAAGTAGTCCTATACATATTAAATATGTCATAGTATATCCTAGATACAATATATGTTTGCAGTACCAAACAGTTCTCTTGTTGCACAGGAAGAATTGGATTCAGAAGGTAAAAATAACCCAGGAAGGAAAACAAAAATGCAAACAGTTTACATTCATTTCCCAGTGTTCTTTCTTTGGATGTAGCTGCTTCTATCCATCCTTGATCAATTGAAACTGAGTGAGATCTTCTCTTTGTCAAAGAAATCCACTTGACTTCCGGTTAAGATGGCGGAGAGGAGGCTCACAGTTGCATAAGCTCCGCGCTTTCTCTCAGTATCCACTTCATTACAAGCCTCTGAATCAATGCTTGACTGAAAAAAACCCACAAATAGTTACCAAGAGAAGCCATCCTTGAGATCCGCCAAGAAAGGTCTGTCTTTACTGGAGGGCTGGGGCGGTTTTAGATCGGGCGCAGGCGGCGGGCAGCGGCAGTGAGAGCACGGGAGCAGACTGGAGAGGGGGTGGAGAGTGATCGTAGCCGTTTCTGCGGGGAGAGCTTCGCTACAGGTTTGGATACTTTCCTCCGGCAGCAAGTCAACAGCCCAGCAGAGAAGCTAAAAACACCGGGGCTGAAGAATACAACCGCAAACAGCTGGAGTCTCTCAGGACCTGGCCCCCCCCCCCCCCTTCCCCCCCCTCAGTGACTCAGCACGCTTTGGGATCTCAGAGCGCAGGCGCAGCACAGTCCTGCTAGTGCCTCACTGCTGCCACCTGCAGTCTGTAGAGGAAGCTCGATAACACACCCAGCCCCCCCCAAAGAAAGACTCCAGTTTTTTCTGTTTTTCTTTGGTAGTTTATCTCTGATTAATAGACAGAATGAGCAAGAAGCTGAAGAGGACTTTAACCCTTGACAGCTTCTACACAGATAGAGAGCAGACTCTAAATCCTGAGGAGACTAAAAACAGGCAGTCCCCAGGTGATTCCCAAAGGAGGAAATCATCTGTTCCTCAGCACAGATGAAACTCATAGAAGTGATTAAAAAGGCTCTCACAAGGGAGCTAGAAGAAAAATGGGGAAAGCAGAGTGAGGCTTGGCAAAAGGAGAGGGAGGCTTGGAAAAGGAGAGGGAGGCTTGGCAAAAGAGCCTGGAGAAAGTTAAAGAGAGAGTGGATAAAGAAGTAAAATCCTTGAAAAATAGGATTAGTGAACTGGAAACAGAAAAACAGCTCTCTAAAAAACAAAATTGGCGAAATGGAAAAAAATTCCACAGAACAAAAGAACTCAATTGGACAATTAGAGAAAGATTTTAAAAAAGTGAGTGAAGAGAATACTTCACTGAAAATCAGAATTGAACAAGTGGAATTGAATGACTCGAGGAGACAAGAAGAATCAGTCAAGCAAATACAAAAAAATCAAACAATGGAGAAAAATGTGAAATACCTTCTGGGGAAGACAACAGACCTGGAAAACAGATCCAGGAGAGACAATCTGAGAATCATTGGACTCCCAGAAAAACATGATGAAAAAAAGAGCCTGGACACTGTCTTCCAGGAAATTATCAAAGAGAACTGCCCAGAAGTCATAGGAACAGAGGAAAAAATAAACATTGAAAGGATTCATCGATCACCCACTGAAAGGGATCCTAAAATCAAAACACCAAGGAATATAGTGGCCAAATGCCAGAACCCTCAGGTGAAAGAAAAAATATTGCAAGCGGCTAGAAAAACCCAATTCAAGTATCAAGGAGCCACAATAAGGATCACCCAGGATCTGGCAGCATCCACATTAAAAGATCGAAGGGCCTGGAATATGATATTCCGAAAGGCTAAGGAACTTGGTATGCAACCAAAAATAACTTACCCAGCGAGAATGAGCATCTTTTTCCAGGGAAGAAGATGGACATTCAACGAAGTAAGCGAATTTCATCTATTTCTGATGAAAAAACCAGAACTTAACAAAAAGTTTGATCTACAAATATAGAACTCAAGAGAAATCTAAAAAGGTAAAGATTAATCTTGGGAACTATATTTTGACTATATAGATGTATAAAGAATACATGTATACCTTGTTCTAGAAATTGATGTGGAAAGGACATTGTACCAGAAAAAGGGTAAAGTGGGGGTAGTACATCTCATGAAGAGGCATAGGAAACCTATTATATCTGAGAGAAAGAATGGAGGGGGATGAATATAGTGGGTATCTTACTGCCTTCAGAATTGGCTTTAAGTGAAAAATCTTAAGACATATTCAATCTATGGTGAAACTTCTCCCATCTCATTGAAAAGTGAGAAGGGAAAAGTGGAAAAGGGAAGGAATAAGCTAAGGGGAAGGGAATACGGGAACTGGGAGGGAAGGGGTAAGATAGGGGGAGGAACTCTAAGGAGGGGGGAGGGATACTAAAAAGGGAGGGCTGTGAGAAGCAAGGGGTGCTCACAAGCTTAATACTTGGAAGGGGGGGAAAGGGGAAAGAAGGGAGGAAAGCATAAACCGGGGTTAACAAGATGGCAAGTAATACAGAATTGGTCATTCTAACCATAAACGTGAACGGGGTAAACTCCCCCATAAAGAGGAAGCGTTAGCAGAATGGATTAAAAGCCAGAATCCTACAATATGTTGTTTACAGGAAACACACCTGAAGCGGGGAGATACATGCAGGTTAAAGGTAAAAGGTTGGAGCAAAATCTACTATGCTTCAGGTGAAGTCAAAAAAGCAGGGGTAGCCATCCTGATCTCAGATCAAGCTAAAGCAAAAATTGACCTAATTAAAAGAGATAAGGAAGGACACTATATCTTGCTAAAGGGTAGCATGGATAATGAAGCACTATCTATATTAAACATATATGCACCAAGTGGGGTAGCATCTAAATTCTTAAAAGAGAAACTAAGAGAGCTGCAAGAAGAAATAGACAGTAAAACTATAATAGTGGGAGATCTTAACCTTGCACTCTCAGAATTAGATAAATCAAACCAGAAAATAAATAAGAAAGAAGTCAAAGAGGTAAACAGAATACTAGAAAAGCTAGATATGATAGATCTCTGGAGAAAATGTAATGGAGACAGAAAGGAATACACTTTCTTTTCAGCAGTTCATGGAACCTATACAAAAATTGACCATATATTAGGACATAAAAACCTCAAACTCAAATGTAGTAAGGCAGAAATAGTAAATGCATCCTTTTCAGACCACGATGCATTGAAAATTACATTCAACAAAAAAGCAGGGGGAAGTAGACCAAAAAATAATTGGAAACTAAATAATCTCATACTAAAGAATGATTGGGGAAACAGCAAATCATAGACATAATTAATAACTTCACCCAAGAAAACGATAATAATGAGACATCATACCAAAATGTATGGGATGCAGCCAAAGCGGTAATAAGGGGAAATTTCATATCTCTAGAGGCCTATTTGTATAAAATAGAGAAAGAGAAGGTCAATGAATTGGGTTTGCAATTAAAAATGCTAGAAAAGGAACAAATTAAAAACCCCAGTCAAACACTAAACTTGAAATTCTAAAAGTAAAAGGTGAGATCAATAAAATTGAAAGTAAAAAAACTATTGAATTGATTAATAAAACTAAGAGTTGGTTCTATGAAAAAACCAACAAAATAGACAAACCCTTAGTAAATCTGATTAAAAAAAGGAAAGAGGAAAATCAAATTGTTAGTCTTAAAAATGAAAAGGGAGAACTCACCACTAACGAAGAGGAAATTAGAGCAATAATTAGGAGTTACTTTGCCCAACTTTATGCCAATAAATTCGACAACTTAAATGAAATAGAAAAATACCTCCAAAAATACAGCTTGCCCAAACTAACAGAGGAAGAAGTAAATATCCTAAACAGTCCCATCTCAGAAAAAGAAATAGAACAAACTATCAATCAACTCCCTAAGAAAAAATCCCCAGGACCAGATGGATTTACATGTGAATTCTACCAAACATTTAAAGAACAATTAACTCCAATGTTATATAAACTATTTGAAAAAATAGGGATTGAAGGAGTCCTACCAAACTCCTTTTATGACACAGATATGGTACTGATACCTAAACCAGGTAGGCTGAAAACAGAGAAAGAAAATTATAGACCAATCTCCCTAATGAATATTGATGCTAAAATCTTAAATAAAATATTAGCAAAAAGATTACAGAAAATTGTCACCAGGATAATACACTATGACCAAGTAGGATTTATACCAGGAATGCAGGGCTGGTTCAATATTAGGAAAACTATTAACATAATTGACTATATCAATAACCAAACAAACAAAAACCACATGATCATCTCAATAGATGCAGAAAAAGCATTTGATAAAATCCAACATCCATTCCTAATAAAAACACTTGAGAGCATAGGAATAAATGGACTTTTCCTTAAAATAGTCAGGAGCATATATTTAAAACCATCAGTAAGCATCATATGCAATGGGGAAAAACTGGAACCTTTCCCAGTAAGATCTGGAGTGAAGCAAGGTTGCCCACTATCACCATTATTATTTAATATCGTATTAGAAACACTAGCCTCGGCAATAAGAGTCGAGAAAGATATAAAAGGAATTAGAGTAGGCAATGAGGAAACCAAACTATCACTCTTTGCAGATGATATGATGGTATACCTAGAGAACCCAGAGATTCTACCAAAAAGCTATTGGAAATAATTCATAATTTTAGCAAAGTAGCTGGCTACAAAATAAATCCCCATAAATCCTCAGCATTTTTATACATCACCAACAAAACCAACAGCAAGAGATACAAAGAGAAATTCCATTCAGAATAACTGTTGATACCATAAAATATTTGGGAATCTATCTACCAAAGGAAAGTCAGGAATTATATGAGCAAAATTATAAAAAAGTCTCCACACAAATAAAGTCAGACTTAAATAATTGGAAAAATATTAAGTGCTCTTGGATCGGCCGAGCGAACATAATAAAGATGACAATACTCCCTAAACTAATCTATTTATTTAGTGCTATACCAATCAGACTTCCAAGAAAATATTTTATTGATCTAGAAAAAATAACAACAAAATTCATATGGAACAATAAAAAGTCGAGAATCTCAAGGGAATTAATGAAAAAAAAATCAAATGAAGGTGGCCTAGCTGTACCTGATCTAAAATTATATTATAAAGCAGCAGTCACCAAAACCATTTGGTATTGGCTAAGAAATAGATTAGTGGATCAGTGGAAAAGGCTAGGCTCACAAGACAGAATAGTCAACTATAGCAATCTAGTGTTTGACAAACCCAAAGCCCCTAACTTCTGGGAAAAGAATTCATTATTTGATAAAAACTGCTGGGATAATTGGAAATTAGTATGGCAGAAATTAGGCATGGACCCACACTTAACACCATATACCAAGATAAGATCAAAATGGGTCTATGACCTAGGCATAAAGAACGAGACTATAAATAAATTAGAGGAACATAGAATAGTTTATCTCTCAGACTTGTGGAGGAGAAAGAAATTTGTGACCAAAGATGAACTAGAGACCATTACTGATCACAGAATAGAAAATTTCGATTACATCAAATTAAAAAGCCTTTGTACAAATAAAACTAATGCAAACAAGATTAGAAGGGAAGCGACAAACTGGGAAAACATTTTCACAGTTAAAGGTTCTGATAAAGGCCTCATTTCCAAAATATATAGAGAACTGACTCAAATTTATAAGAAATCAAGCCATTCTCCAATTGATAAATGGTCAAAGGATATGAACAGACAATTTTCAGAGGATGAGATTGAAACTATTACCACTCATATGAAAGAGTGTTCCAAATCATTATTGATCAGAGAAATGCAAATTAAGACAACTCTGAGATACCACTACACACCTGTCAGATTGGCTAAGATGACAGGAAAAAATAATGATGAATGTTGGAGGGGATGCGGGAAAACTGGGACACTAATGCATTGTTGGTGGAGTTGTGAACGAATCCAACCATTCTGGAGAGCAATCTGGAATTATGCCCAAAAAATTATCAAAATGTGCATATCCTTTGATCCAGCAGTGTTTCTATTGGGCTTATATCCCAAAGAAATACTAAAGAAGGGAAAGGGACCTGTATGTGCCAAAATGTTTGTAGCAGCCCTGTTTGTAGTGGCTAGAAACTGGAAAATGAATGGATGCCCATCAATTGGAGAATGGCTGGGTAAATTGTGGTATATGAATGTTATGGAATATTATTGTTCTGTAAGAAATGACCAGCAGGATGAATACAGAGAGGCTTGGAGAGACCTACATGAACTGATGCTAAGTGAAATGAGCAGAACCAGGAGATCATTATACACTTCGACAACGATATTGTATGAGGACATATTTTGATGGAAGTGGATTTCTTTGACAAAGAGACCTGAGTTTCAATTGATAAATGACGGACAAAAGCAGCTACACCCAAAGAAAGAACACTGGGAAACGAATGTGAACTATCTGCATTTTTGTTTCTCTTCCCGGATTATTTATACCTTCTGAATCCAATTCTCCCTATGCAACAAGAGAACTGTTCGGTTCTGCAAACATATATATGTATCTAGGATATACTGCAACATATCCAACATATAAAGGACTGCTTGCCATCTAGGGGAGGGGGTGGAGGGAGGGAGGGGAAAAAAAAAATCGGAACAGAAATGAGTGTAAATATAATGTAATTATTAAATAAAAAAATTAAAAAAAAAAAAAAAAAAGAAATCCACTTCAATCAGAATACATCCTCATACAGTATCGTTGTTGAAGTATTTAATGACCTCCTGGTTCTGTTCATTTCACTTAGCATCAGTTCATGTAAGTCTCGCCAGTCCTCTCTGTATTCATCCTGCTGGTCATTTCTTACAGAACAATAATATTCCATAATGTTCATATACCACAATTTACCTAACCATTCTCTAATTGATGGGCATCCATTCATTTTCCCATTTCTAGCCACTACAAACAGGGCTGCCACAAACATTTTGGCACATACAGGTCCCTTTCCCTTCTTTAGTATCTCTTTGGGGTATAAGCCCAGTAATAGCATTGCTGGATCAAAGGGTATGCACAGTTTGATAACTTTTTGGGCATAATTCCAGATTGCTCTCCAGAATGGTTGGATTCATTCACAACTCCACCAACAATGCATCAGGGTCCCAGTTTTCCTGCATCCCCTCCAACATTCATCATTATTTTTTCCTGTCAACTTAGCCAATCTGACAGGTGTGTAGTGGTATCTCAGAGTTGTCTTAATTTGCATTTCTCTGATCAATAGTGATTCGGAACACTCATATGAGTGGAAATAGTTTCAATTTCATCATCTGAAAATTGTCTGTTCATATCCTTTGACCATTTATCAATTGGAGAATAACTTGATTTCTTATAGAGTCAATTTTCTATATATTTTGGAAATGAGGCCTTTATCAGAACCTTTAACTATAAAAATGTTTTCCCAGTTTGTTGCTTCCCTTCTAATCTTGTTTGCATTGGTTTTGTTATTACAAAGGCTTTTTAATTTGATGTAATCAAAATTTTCTACTTTGAGATCAATACTGATCTCTAGTTCATCTTTGGTCACAAATTTCTTCCTCCTTCACAAGTCTGAGATAAACTATCCTATGTTCCTCTAATTTATTTATAATCTCATTCTTTATGTCTAAATCATGGACTCATTTTGATCTTATCTTGATATATGGTGTTACGTGTGGGTCCATGCCTAATTTCTGCCATACTAATTTCCAGTTATCCCAGCAGTTTTTGTCAAATAATGAATTCTTATCCCAAAAGTTAGGATCTTTGGGTTTGTCAAACATTAGATTGTTATAGTTGACTATTTTGTCTTGTGAACCTAACCTATTCCACTGATCAACTAATCTATTTCTTAGCCAATACCAGATGGTTTGGGTGACTGCTGCTTTATAATTTAGTTTTAGATCAGGTACAGCTAGGCCACCTTCATTTGATTTTTTTTTTCATTAATTCCCTTGAGATTCTTGACCTTTTGTTCTTCCATATGAATTTTGTTTTTTAAATTCTTTTTCCTAATGATTACTTCTTGGTCCTTTCTTCTATTTCCAATTTTTTTTTTTTTACATTTTATTTTCCTTCATATATTTGACAATCTATACTGACCTATTTTTAATTTCACACATAATACTCCACCTCCAATTTACATTTATTGGCTATTCTCCATGTCTAAAATATTCTGCTTCATCTTCTATAATTCTTACAATTGCTAACTTTCTTCAAGAATAATCTCAAATCTCACCTTCTGCAAGAGGCTTTTCCTATTTCCTCTGCTGTTTCTAGGAATAAAATGAGGAGTAGTAAAATATCTGACATTTATATAGAATTCCCTATGTATCTCTTACTCGAGAATTGCTTTACAATTTTTCTCTTTTGATCTCCATAACTACCCAAGGGAAGTAGGATCTATTAAAATGTTCATTTTACATATGAACAAACTGAGTCAAACAAAAGCTAAATGATTTACCCAGGATCACATGCTAAGTAAGTCTGAGGCTAGATTCAGTTATTTCTGATTCCAGACAGAGAATTATCCACTGTACTATTTAGCTCCTGGTACCATTTGGTTACTTTCCACTTACTCAGAATATTCCAATATATTGCTAATATACATACTTTCCCTAATAATAGAATCTAAATTCCTCGAAGGCAGGGATTATTTTAGTAATTTTTTTATATTCCTCCTCCTAAGCAAAGTATCAAGCAAATAATACTTTAAAAATCTTTTTAATTGTTCAAGTGACTCTAAAACACCCCTATATTATTTAGGCACTGCCAAATGGTTTCTTTATGCAAAATGTAACAACTCTTGTTTACACAAAGGATAGCATTGTTGCCCTGCTTCTAAGATCTGAGAATTACAATTATTTGTCATGATTCTTTCCTTCCTTTTTTTTCCAGTCACCTGCATCTGCTTTCACCTCAGCAGCAATTAACATTCTATCCAGGTTTAAACTCAAAATGTAGAACCATCAGGGGAAATCAGCATTCCTCTTCCTTCAGTCTGAAACAGAATGACAATGAATCCCTATAATGGATGTGTCCTACTAATTCATCAGATCCATTGCCTAATATTTACACTGTTGGAACAATGCCTACCTTGATGAATCACAAAAATACTAGTATTTATCTAGTATTTAAGATTTATAAAACATTTCACCTCTGTCATCTCATTGGATCTTCACAACAATTCTGTGAGGCATAAGCTATTGTTATACTCCATTGTACAGATAAAGAAACTGCAGCTGATCTAGATAAGAGACATACCTAGACCACAAAGCTAAGCAATTGCCCAAGGCAAAATTGGAATTCAAGTTTTTCTGAATCCAAAGCCAGCACCCTATCCACTGCAACATCTAGCTGTTCACATGTTTTAACAGTTTATATGATATATTTCTGAATCCCCCTTTTGTAATATTCAGTTGTACAAATGAAACCAAAAATTCCACTATGTAGAGGTAGTTATGGTATCTATTTTGAAACTATTGGATCTGGATAAGTCACTTAATCTCTATCTGCCTCTGTTTTTTCATTGATAATATGGATATGATAATGTGTGGAAAGGTGAAGAATTTACAGATTAAGCACATATTGATCAGAGACTGTTAGCTAAAGTAGATCAAACCTATAGGCCTCAGTTTCGGCTTCTTTGGAGTCAGTGATTTTAGATAAGACCTGGACTACATTCCATTGTCCATTGGCCGAAGAAGTTGTTTATCACCTTGTTTACTACATTCCACTGACCAAATAGGGGAACAGTAGATTTATGTGAACAATCACAACATATAGAGGGTGGGATTTTGGAGTTTGTCTGAAATGTATAAAAGCTGTAAGCATTTCCAAGGCTCTGACCCTATCCTGCTGTGAAATTTGGCTTGCAGACCAGGATGGGGTCCACTTCTTGAGATTCTAATAAATAATTCTGCTTTCTATGAATGATCTCTGTAGAAGTCAATTTGGGTAAGTCTTTTTGTCCCAAACAATAATAAAACCTATTTCCCAGGGTTGTTGTGAGACTTAAAAAGAGATAATATTTGTAAAGAGTTTTGTAAATGTTTATTTATTTTCTAAGGCAATTGGGATTAAGTGACTTGTCCAGGAGTCACACAGCTAGGAAATGTTAAGTGTCTGGGTCCACATTTGAACTCAGGTCCTCCTGATGTCAGGGCTGGTGCTCTAACCACTGAACCAACTAACTGCTGCCCCAAATGTTTAAATTTTATAAAAATACTAATTAGTATTATCATTTTACTATATATCATAATATTATATATTATTGTATTATTATCATTATTACCACACTGATTGTGGGGTTACTGATTACCCATAAAGGTTTATTGTTTCAATTTATAGGCTTGGAAGGAAAGTGATTAAAGAATCTATGAAAGGATAATACAATGAGTTTAAAGGTAAGAACTTTTTCATCAAGTTCCAGGTTCAGAAGTTGTTTAAGGGTTCAATCAAAAGCAACTATAGCTTCCTTCCCTACCTCTGGTGACCTATGTGTACTACAGTGCAAATATGTACTACTATGCAAACTAACACAAATGACTCACTGCCCCAAAGAGAATGAAGAAACTGAATAGAGTAAGTAAATATTGAATATGATTAAAAAGGATCCATGAAAATAAAATAACTGTCATCTGAATTTGCCCTTATATATGGATGAAATTTGGCTTTTTATAACTTTTAATGACACTTTCTTTCAGAAATTTTTAGCAATATCCAGCTTTTCATGCTCCCATTCAGAATTTTCTTGGTACTGAATTAGTTTATGTGGAAACTGAGGTAAATAGGGTGAAGTGTCAAGGGTATTCAGCTAGTGTCTTCAGCTGGATTTGTGCTCAAGTCTTCCTGCTTTCAAGTCCAGTGTTGTAGCCACTATATCATCTGGTTAGCCCTTGGAAAAACCACATTATAATAGGGGGAAAACCCTGTTATTTTTGTGATTCTTTTTGTTTATTTTATGTCATTATTTTTCTCCTTTGAGTTCAAACAAAAGCTCACAGAACAATTGATGAATAATGAAATGAAAAATCATTTATTGAGCACCTATTATGTACAAAGTATTGCTAAGTGCTTGGAGGTCTAAATTTTAAAGTAATAAGTTCCTGGCCTCTAGAAGCTTACTTCAAAGAAACAAAAATTCACTGACTTACAAAAAAAAAAAAAGATATGGAGGAAAAAAAGATGTCATAAACATTAACCACATCATAAACATCATTCATATCATATCCAAAAAGTTACTATCTTTTTCTTGAAGATCTCCATTGGGAAGAAACCCTTTACCTTTTGAAGCATTTTCCAATTTGGAATAGTTTCAATTTATAGGTTGGTTTTCCTCCATATATCAGTCTTTCTCATTGTTCTTTGAGGCCCAGACTAACAGCTAAACGGTCATTCAATAATATATCTTTTTCAATTATGTCCTCAACAAATATGTCCTCTCAAAGTATACATATTCTCAAAATATAACTTTGTAGAAAAAATGTCTCAATTAATTACACATTAGATTACTCTCTCTGTGACTCTCTATGCTCAAACTCCAAACATGTCATCCTCTCATACCTTAATTTAAGCTCCTTGAGGGCAGGTTATGTCTTTTGCTCATTTTTATCTCTAGCACTTAGTGCAACACTTGGAACTTAGTAGATTATTATTGTTGTTGTTATTGTTACGCATAGTTCTCTTTTACAGTCCTGACTCAGTTTCCCTAATTATCCTGACTCAGTTTCCCTAATTGTTCTGCCTCACCCACATAAGTCATCAGCATTCTTATATATCACTAACAAAACCCAACAGTTAGAGTTACAAAGAGAAATTCCATTTAAAGCAATTACTGATTATATAAAATATTTAGGAATCTATCTGCCAAGGGAAAATCAGAAACTTTATGAGCAAAACTACAAAACACTTTCTACACAAATTAAGTCTGATCTAACCAACTGGAAAAATATTAAATGCTCTTGGATTGGGTAAGCAAATATAATAAAAATAACAATACTATCTAAACTAATCTATTTATTTAGCACTATACCAATCAGACTCCCAAAAAACTATTTTGATGACCTAGAAAAAATAACAACAAAGTTCAAATGGAAAAACAAAAGGTCAAGAATTTCAAGGGAATTAATGAAAAAAAAAAATCAAATGAAGTTGGCCTAGTTGTACCAGATCTAAAATTATATTATAAAGCAGCAGTTACTAAAACCATCTTGGCTAAGAAATAGACTAGTTGATCAATGGAATAGGTTAGGTTCAAAGGAAAAAACAGCCAATAACTTTAATAATCTAGTGTTTGACAACCAAAAAGCCCCAATTTGGGGGATAAGAATGCATTATTTGATAAAAATTGCTGGGAAAATTGGAAATTAATATGGCAGAAACTAGGCATTGACCCACACTTAACACCGTACACCAAGATGAGGTCAAAATAGGTTCATGACCTAGGCATAAAGAATGAGATTATAAATAAATTGGAAGAGCATAGGATAGTTTACCTCTCAGACCTGTGGAAGAAGGAGGAATTTATGACCAAAGAAGAACTAGAGATCACTATTGACCACAAAATAGAAAATTTTGATTATATCAAATTGAAAAGTTTTTGTACAAACAAAACTAATGCAGACAAGATTAGAAAGGAAGCAATAAACTGGAAAAAACATTTTTATAGTTAAAGGTTTTGATAAAGGCCTCATTTCTAAAATATATAGAGAATTGACTCTAATTTATAAGAAATCAAGCCATTCTCCAATTGATAAATGGTCAAAGGATATGAACAGACAATTCTCAGATGAAGAAATTAAAACTATTTATAGACTATATAATATATATATAGAGATTATATATAATATTTATGTTAATATAAATATTATATTTATATTCATATATATATTAAAATATGCTCCAAATTATTATTAATCAGAGAAATGCAAATTAAGACAACTCTGAGATACCACTACACAATGGTCAGATTGGCTAGAATGACAGGGAAAGATAATGCGGAATGTTGGAGGGGATGTGGGAAAACAGGGACACTGATAACATTGTTGGTGGAATTGTGAACACATCCAGCCATTCTGGAGAGTGATTTGGAACTATGCTCAAAAAGTTATCAAACTGTGCATACCCTTTGATCCAGCAGTATTTCTATTGGGCTTATACCCCAAAGAGATCATAAAGAAGGGAAAGGGATCTGTATGTGCCAAAATGTTTGTGGCAGCCCTGTTTGTAGTGGCCAGAAACTGGAAAATGAATGGATGCCCATCAATTGGAGAACGGTTGAGTAAATTGTGGTATATGAACGTTATGGACTATTATTGTTCTTAAGGAATGACCAGCAGGATGAATACAGAGAGGACTGGCGAGACTTACATGAACTGATGCTAAGTGAAATGAGCAGAACCAGGAGATCATTATATACCTCAACAACAGTACTGTATGAGGATGTATTCTGATAGAAGTGGATTTCTTTGACAAAGAGAAGATCTAACTCAGTTGATCAAGGATGGATAGAAGCAGCTACACCCAAAGAAAGGACACTGGGAAATGAATGTAAACTGTTTGCATTTTTGTTTTTCTTCCCAGGTTATTTATACCTTCTGAATCCAATTCTCCCTGTGCAACAAGAGAACCGTTCAGTTCTGCAAACATATATTGTATCTAGGATACTGTAACCTATTTAACATGTAAAGGACTGCTTGCCATCTGGAGGAGGGGGTGGAGGAAGGGAGGGGAAAAATCGGAACAGAAGTGAGTGCAAGGGATAATGTTGTAAAAAATTACCCTGTTCTATTAATAAAATGTTATTTAAAATAATAATAATAATAATAATAATTGTTCTGCCTCAGTTTATAATTGTTCTGCTCAATCCTGCAAAACCACCCCTCCCTCTTAATCAGAATATTTGATAAGGATAAAAGATCTTATATTTTAGAATATCAGAATGCCTCTCCACATTCCAAACTATCAGAATATCAGATACTTTCTTATTAAAATGCCTCTCCCCGTATCCTTGGTTCCTCCCCCCATTATGTCATTCCATCTCTGGTGGCTCACCCCACCCTGTCAGAGTACCATTCCTGCTCTCAGCACCTTGATTCTGCCCCTCAGTCTACCTCCTAAGTCTGAGCCACGTGATTATATGTCACTGAGAACTCACATTGTTTGCTGGATTCTTGGAGACAATAGTCTCATTCAGCCCTGGGACCAAACCATGGATCCATTTGGTCCCAGTAAATCTCTCCCTTTTAAATAAATCATTAAATACTCTCTAATCTCTATCTTGCCTAATTTTCTCTGGCATTACATTATTATTATCATTAATTGAATGATTATTCCTTTCTATTTGAATAGAAGCTCCTTGAGTTCAGGGACTTTCTCAATTTGTTGAATGTGCATCATCCTGTTATATAATAAAGGCCTAAAATGTATTTTTTTCTCTTTTTATTCATTTAAAGTCAGTTGACCCACAAATGTTCTGAATTTCTGGACAAAGCTTGTAATACTTTGAACTGATGACATGATTTCAAGATTTTGAACCATTTTTGCTTCTCTCTTCTACACACTGTTCAATTTATCAATGTTCTTTTTAAAAATGTAGTGCCCAGAATTGAACACAATACATCAAGTGTGATTTGGTCAAGGTAGAATAGATTATTACTTGCCTCCATAGTCCTGAAAGTTATAACAAAAATCATTTTGTTAGTGCTAACCACTGATAATAGTCCTAACCACTGTTAACTCACATTGAACTTGCAATTCAAAAAAACAAACAAACAAAAAACCTTATCTTTTTCATACAAATCATTACTTAAGTATCTCTCTTGCCTTCATGATGTGTATTTTTGAACTTAAGTATGGTTTTAAATTCAACTCTACAAAATCCTATTTTATTAGATTCAACCCAAGTTTCTAAACTACTGATATTCCTTTAGGTCCTTGCTATTATTAATCAACAAAAATTTCTCAAGTGCTTACTATGTACCAGTCACTGGAGGTATAAATGCATGAAAAAAGAGGTCCACTACCCTCAAGGAGGTTTTATTTTAATGAGGAAAGACAACGTATAAAAAGAAGTCCTAGAGCACAGAACAGTGGAAGGTGACAGTGGCATGCTGTGGTAAATTCTGGCAATTCAGAAATAGAACCAAGTGGGGAGGAAATGAAAAAATATCTTCCTCAAAATTCAGCTTCTAAAAGGAACTCATTAATGGGAGAAAGGATTTACAGGACGAAATGATAATTTATGGAAGGAAAGCACATGAGATATGATGGTGAAATCCACTGTCAGAAAGAGAGCTAGGAAAGGACAAAAGATGGGTACTGGCCATAAGAAAGCCCTTCCTTCATTATACTAGCTACGATTATTTTTGTACACTGTGCAAATTTGATATACATTTAATTTTTGTCTTTACTTAGACAACCTAATCAGTGATTCCCTCTAAATTGACAATGACTCATTAATAATTATCCATTGGTTATCACCATTCTTCCAGGTATGAATCCAATTACTCCTTACTGTCACTGAGCACAAATCTATTCATCTTAACCACATGAATAACATGGGAAATTTGGCCAATTATATGCTAAAATTTACATTGTATCATATAATCTGTATATATATATATATATATATATATATATTATAAAATCTAAAAGCTATATAGAAATAATTTCCATTATCTATTTGAAATTTGAGGCATCTCAGGGGAAGGAAGGAAGGAAGGAATGGAAAGATGTCAGTGAGAATTTGTATTATATGTAGCTCTTGAAGGAAAAGATTTATCACTATGCAAGTGACATAGAATGAAATTATTACAGGAATGGTGGAAAACATGGACAAATGCAAAGAAGTGGGAGATTAGAGGATAAAATTTTGGAGCAGCTAGAAGTCCAGGTTTTTTGCAATATAGAATTTGATTTTTTTTTTAAAAAATACGAATAAAGTAATCAAGTTAAGTTGGTGCAAACAAGTATACAAACTATCCCCAAATAAATTATTTGACAATTATTAAGCAAAATTGTTAAAAATAAATGATTGAGATTGATAGTACATATCATTTCCCCTTCTGAAGTTTGCTGATTAAAGTGATAAGAGGATATATGCATCAAATTTAATAGCTTGGTACTAGCAAGATTTTATTCGACAAACTTAGTTGTGCTTTAGTGCTGTCCTTATTTTTTGCAATCATTATGCAGATTATCCTTTTGGACCTATTTTAACCCCACTAAATTTTTTTCACATTTCCTCACACTTTTCAGTTTCTATTCCTTATATTATTGTTACCATAATCATTATAATTACTAACTGCATCTGTGATTTCTTCAGTATAGATATCTGCTGGTGAAGGAACTTCTGATTAGCTTCTTAGAAAGTTGCCTATGGCACTGAGATTTGGCATTGAATTAGTTCACCTTCTAATTATAGTCACATTAAACAATTTAATCAGATTTTCCCAATTTAGGGCGATTTACTTAATTTATCATTTTTAACATTAACTAGAGAAAAGTAGGTAAAGCATTTACTTAATCTTTATTTTACTATGTACTTGGCACTGTACTGCTATCATTCCCATGTCTATAACTCTTTTTTTATTAATAAAATCTTTAAGAATATTTAAATCAGTAATGGGATCACTGAGTCAGAAAAAGAAAAAAAAATTAGTAACTTTTCTAACATAATTCCACTTATTTCAAATCTTCACCTGGCCAGTATTAGATTAAATAAAACAAGATTTAGAGGGAAGAAAGCTAAAAACTTACACTTGGGTTTAAATCATTAATGTCACAAGTAAAGAATGGGTGAGGAAGGCATGATTAGACATCAGTTCATCTGAAGAGGGAAAAAAAACAGTCTTGGGATTTTATTGAATGACATGTTACATATATCAGTCTTATGATACAGCAACCAAAACAGCTAGTGCTACCTTTAAAGTAATAATAATAAAATAATAAAAAAACATGGTGTGCAGAATGAAAGAGTTGATAGTTAAATGCTGTTGTTTTCTTAATCAACAACATTTGGAATGCTGTGTTCAATTCTAGGTAAGATATTTGAGAAATTAATATGATGAAGAGTATGATACTTATATTATGTGGGATTTATTAAATAAATTTTTGAATAAAATTTTAATATTTATGCAAAAGAAAAGAAGACATAGGGGAATATAAGAATGGGCTTGAAGTATTCAGAGAGTTTTCACATAGAATAAAGAATAGACTTTAGGCTATGTGCACAATATGATTTGATTCACAGAAAGCAGAATAATAAGCAATGGCTTACTTGTCTAAAGGGAGAGTTTGTGACTAATGTAATGGAAGGGTGGAGAAAGCAAGGTTCTTTCAGAGATAAAGACTGCATTAAAAAGTAGTGGAATTCTAACAAAACCTTCAAGTAAAAACTCTATGAGCATTTGCTGTATATGATGTAGAATCAATGATCTAGAGGAGATGACCTTCAGTGATACTTGATACTCTGAGATTTTATTATGATGTTTTGACCTAAAAGAAAGTTTCCTCAAATTATAAATTTGTTAGATAGAAAGTTTTTACATAAATGAAAAGTATCATTTTAAAGAAAACATTTTCAATGTCAATTGATCCAATCATGGCATTTTTTGCTAATTGTTTTCATAATATTGAATCATTCATTCTTATAATATATCCAATTTTATAATGATGATTTTTAAATGTATTTTAATAACAGGATGCAGTGGATAATATCTGGGCTTAGAATCAAGAAAATGAAAGATCAAATCCAGTTATCAGACACTTACTAGCTATGCTACCCAGTGCAAATCACTCAATCTCTGTCTGCCTCAGTTTTCTCAACTGTACAACATGAAAGAAACTAAAGTGATATAAGAATAATTGTTAAAGTTCAAATGTTGGAGTTTGTTCTCAGAGGACAGCCGGTTTAGAGGCTTAGAGCCCTTCGGATGTCTCCAAATCCAAAGGTTCTGCCCTTCAGCCTCTGCCTCTGCCTTCTTCTGCCTCCAACAGAGATGGAAGATCTCTCTTATCTCCTTCTGGGGGGCCCAGGCACCAATTTGCCGCGGAGAGAGGGCTTCTGGCGTAGCTCCACTGAAGTCCGTCAAAAGTGTTCTCTGCAGCAGAGTCGTTTCTCTCGAGTCTAGCGCGATCAGCCAGCCAAGAGGAAAAAATGTATTCTGCCATAGATCCTTCATCGCTGGCTTTTTATCTGCCTCTTCTGAGAGAATGGGATTATGGGTTTTCTCCCATAGTGCTCTCTGGCCCAATGACTTTAAGGGAGGTGTGAACTCTCTTGAAGTTAGAAAGTGTACTTTGTGAAGCTAGCATACTTGTGGAGTCCAATGAGTAAAGGTGGGAACACAAGCCTTGTCTTAATTAGTTCTACTTAGTACCTTGTTTCAGGTTCTGGCCAAAACAACTTCTTGTAAGATTAGATCAACTCTAATTACTTAGCAGTTAGTAAGGATTCCAACATCTCCCCCTTTCTTTTGTTTTAAAACATAGGGGGTTTCTGAGGGGGTACACATAAATCCATCAATATGGGCCAGAACTTTATAACAGATATACATGGTATACATAAATCCACCAATATGGGAGGCATTATACATAATTTACATGAGCACATAGCAATATAACACAGGCTAGTAGTAATGTAACAAATAACAAGAATCAATCTGAAAATTTACACATGTCCATAAATCCTAGAAACAGTCCAATAGGATTCCATTGTCCATTAGTTCATGTGCCAGGAATCTAATAATTCTTATGAGCACAATCAGCAACAGAACCACCCGATATTTCTTGGGTCTTCTCCTTTGTTTCAAGGGTCTGCTCCATCTTTCTGCGATGGACAAGGCGAATGCGGCTCGTAGGCACCCATCTGATTCCTTCTCCACCTGTAGAGATGCAAGCAAATCCTCTCCCCCAAGCAGTTAGTCTATCTGGTCCCTTCCATTCACCACTTTCTGGGTCTCTCCACATCACCTGGCGATTATCTAAAGATAGTGGAGCTGCTCGCACTGGACACTGCTCTTCTGGTGGGTTATAAAACCTGTCTGCTGGAGCCAGTGCATCTTTATCAAAGATTAAAAAATTAATGGTATAGAGAACTAAATTTAGAAGTTCTCTAGGGTTACCCGTGGCTCCTCCTTTCTTTTGTTTTTGGAGGAGTGTCTTAATGTCTCTGTTTCTTCTTTCTACTATTGCTTGACCTTGAGGATTGAAGGGTATGCCAGTAGTGTGTAGAATCTTATATTGTGCACAAAAGTGTTCAAAATGTTTGGAGGTATATGCCGGTCCATTATCTGTTTTTATTTCTTGTGGCACACCCATAATTGCGAATGCTTGAATGAGGAATTCAGTGACCACTCGGGCTGTCTCTTTTGCTGCTGGTATGGCAAAAGTGAATCCTGAAAAGGTGTCTACCACAACGTGGATAAAAGACAGACGACCAAAAGATTTATAATGAGTCACATCCATTTGCCAGATTTCATTGGGTCTCAAACCACGAGGATTCTTCCCTGGAGGCAGTGTAGGAGCTTGGAAGGGAAGGCAAGCTGTACAGCTTTTCACTATGCTCCTAGCTTCTTCTTTTGTAATCCCAAACTGTAAACGCAAAGCTCGAGCAGCCTGATGGTATTTAGAATGGGATTCCTGGGCCTCCTGAAATAAAGGCGTACTGGCCAACATAGTTAAAAGGCTATCTGCCTTTGAATTTCCATCAAAAATAGGACCTGGAAGTCCACTATGTGAATGGACATGCAGGATATAAATCTTTCCTGGATGCTTTCTCACTTGCTCTTGAAGTTCCTTAAAGAGCTGATATATATTAGAAGCTGCAAATTTTATTTGGGCTGTAGCAATTCTTTGTACCACACCTACTGAATAGGCTGAATCAGATATTATATTTATGTCGCCTGGGTAATAAGTGAGAGCTAGCATGATCGCATATAATTCGTTCTGCTGAGTGGACTGAAAAGGAGTTCTGACTACTCTTTTTACAGTTAGATCATGAGAGTATACAGCACAAATATTTTGTTTGGCTGCGTCTGTAAAAATGGTTGGTCCTTCAAGAGGAACCTTAGAAACCTTCTCCTCAAAAATCCATTGCCAATTATGCAGTAGTCTGGTTATCTTTAATGGAGATCCATGTGCAAAATTTGGAGCCATGGCCAATAAAATCTGCCACTCTGGGATGGTTTCACAGCATACATTAATTTGTGCATTTGTATAGAAGGTATATATCTTGTCAGGTCTTGTCCCAGATAATTGTACTGCTCGCTTAATGGCCTTAATAGAATTCTAGCCACAAGCACTGGGTAAGGCGTAAGGCTTTGTTCTGGTTGTGCTGGGAGGTTCACCCACTCTATCACACTGTCTCCTTGATGAAGGACTGCTGTGGGTGCTTCTTTCGTAGCAAAAACTGATATTTCCAAGGGTTTTTGAGTTACTCTCTCAACTACATTGGATAAAGCCAGTTCAACTTCTCTCAAGGTCTCTTGAGCTTCTTTTGTAAGCCGGCGTGGTGAATTTAAAGCAGTGTCTCCCCTTAAAATGTCATATAGGGGTTGCAATTGATTGGTAGTTAAACCTAATACTGGACGCATCCATTGGATATCTCCTATTAATTTTTGGAAATCATTTAAGGTGTTCAACCTCTCTGTTCTTAAAGACAGTTTTTGTAGTGTAAGTGCCTTAGGATATATTTCATATCCTAAATATTGAAAAGGAGCATGCCTTTGAATTTTTTCTGTAGCGATATGAAGTTTGTAGTATCTTAGTGTTTCTATGGTTTTTTGTAGACATGCTTCTAGAATTTGTTCCTCAGGTGCACAACCCAATATATCATCCATATAATGTAATAGCATAACTTTTGGAAATGCTTTTCTTATTGGAGCAAGAGCAGCAGCAACATACATTTGACACATAGTGGGGCTGTTCTTCATACCCTGTGGCAAAACCGTCCATTCATATCTTTTATAAGGCTCAGCTAAATTGACACTGGGCACCGAAAAGGCAAATCTCTTCATATCCTCCTTATCCAGAGGAATGGAATAGAAACAATCCTTGATGTCTATAACCCAAAGAGGCCATTCTCTAGGAAGCTGAGTAGGAGATGGAAGTCCAGGCTGAAGAGTTCCCATAGTTTCCATCTGTTCGTTCACTTTTCTTAAATCAGTGAGCATCCTCCATTTTCCTGATTTCTTTTTTACAACGAACACTGGGGAATTCCAAGGACTTAGAGAAGGTTGTAAATGCCCTTGTTCAAGTTGCTCCTGTACTATATCTAATAAGGCCTGAATTTTATCGCTACTTAAGGGCCACTGTTCTATCCACACTGGTGTATCAGTTTTCCATTGAATAGGAATAGGTGAAAGTGTTGGCAGGCCTTCAACAGCAGCCCTGCTTAAAAAACCGAAGTACTCATTTTTAACCCCAATTGTTGTAAAACGTCTCTTCCCCACAGATTGATGGGGATTTTTTCAACTATAAAAGGAGTAAAAACTCCTGTTTTGCCTTCAAAAGTCCATCTCATAGGGGCAGCACTAACTTCAGCTGCTATTGATCCTCCTACTCCAGACATATAGGTATCTGCTTTAATCTTTGGCCAGTGACTGGGCCAACTGGCACCTCTAATAACTGTACGATCCGCACCTGTGTCTACCAATCCTTCCAATGGTAGGCCATTTATATAGATAGTGAGCATAGGTCGGTCAGCCGTTACTGCTGCTGTCCAGTATATTTCTGGTTTTTGTGGTCTGGAGTCAGAACCTGGGTGACTATCACGAGGCTGCTTATTAGGATTCTGTATGAGTAACCCTGATGCTACTACGTCTCCTGGGTGATAAGTCACACATTGACTACCTGTATTAGTGACTGGGATATTATCTACACATTCCCCAGTTTCCCACATCAGTGTGTGGATGGACACTGTTTTGTACATACAAGGAGGTGAAATGGTCAAGCCTACTGTGCCTGGAGGTAAGGGATCCATAGGCTGGAGAGGAACAGATTTCACCTCTCCAGGGGGTATCTCAGTTGTCCCAGCTGCATACAGCTCTATTCTCCCCAATTGTAATTCCCTTCTGCCATCAGGTTGCTTCCTGGCTGGTTGACTGTGTAATCCCCTTCTCCCATCATATGGCTTTCTGGTTGATTGGTCATGTCTGGGTACTGGACTTCTAGGCACTCTCTGGGTGCACCATTGGCTGCCATCATGCCCCAAGTGTTTTTTGCCTTGGGCCCTGGGGCTGGGCCCCTCATCCCGTTTCCCTGAATCTGTCTGCATTCTGAGGCCCAATGGAAGCCTCTGTTGCATTTTGGACATTGGGTTTGGGGTCTTGTTCTCCCACCTTGTCTTCCCATTCTATCTCTATACCAACATTGAGCTTTCAGATGTCCTACTTTTCCACACTGAAAGCATCTACGAGTCTCTCTGGAAGTCCCTTGCCAAGAGGGACTCTGTCTTCTCATGTTTGGATTTTGGGAAGTCTGCATCATAGCCTGGCTATAAAAGGCACCTGTGCCCACTGTGGCACAGCGTCTTATGAGTTCCTCTAAAGGAGCATCCTTGCGCAGTCCTAGTATAATTCTTCTGCAAACCTCATTAGCATTTTCCTTAGCAAGTTGCCTTATCAAGATGTCTGTTATTGCATTTTCTCCATTTGTTCTTATGATAGCTGTCTGCAAGCGTCCCACAAAGTCAGCGAAGGGTTCATTTGGCCCTTGTGTTATTTTTGTGAAGGCCCCCCCTTTGTCGTCTTTATTGTGAAGAGAAGCCCACGCTTTGATAGCATTATCAGCAATTTGCTGATATGCTGCTACAGAATAACTAATTTGTGCTGTGACATCTGCATAAGGACCTGTACCTGTTAGTAGGTCACAGGTGATTGCAGTATGAACTCCACTTTGAATATTTTGTTGGGCTTGTATCCTACAGAGTTCACTATATTCAGAAAGCCACAAGTAGTTCTGTCCAGGTTCTAGGCATATTTTTGCTATCGATTTCCAGTCATTAGGGGTCAAGATTTCAAAAGACAAATTTTGCAATAGCATCTTAACATAAGCTGATGTAGCCCCATAAAGAGTGCAAGCTTTTTTCAGGTCTTTGAGGATTTCTATATCAAAAGGTGAGTATCTTCTACTTTCTTGACCTGAAGAATTAAACTGTTGAATTACAGGAAAAATGTGGTGTTGAAATTCTGCTACATTTTTCCTTTCTTCTCTGGCCTTAATTAGTCCCTTTTGCAATCTAGTCAAAGGAGCAGCTGGATGCTGGGGGGGAGGTGCTGGATGCCGGGGGGGAGGTGCTGGATGCTGGGGGGGAGGTGCTGGATACTGGGGGGGAGGTGCTGGATACTGGGGGGGAGGTGCTGGATGCTGGGGGGGAGGTGCTGTTGCTGTCACTGCCCCCCCCACTACCCCTCCTCCCTCCATCCAGGAGGGTGGAGTTGATGAAGGAAAGTCAATTACCTGCTCCTCAGGTGGGGCTGAGGCTGCCTCAGATTCACCCCACCCTTGAGCCTCACTTAAGTCTCCCTGCCCTGTGGGGATATGGCCATTCATCTGTTCTTTGTCTTCCTCCTTTATCTCAGGCTTCCCCTTTTGGCTATTCCTAGAGTTTTTTCCTTTTTTCCTAGAACAAGTACGGTATTTTAAGGCCATCTGTATCGTATTATATAAAAAGAATACTTCAATGGAAACTGAACGAGGACCGTTTTCATTGTAATATGCGGAGAGCTGTTGACCAACCAATGCCCAGTTTTTTAGAGAGATTTTCTCTTCCTCTAAGAGCCAAGGGGAGGTGCGTTTTAATGTAGCCAGAAGTCTAGCTGCTTGTCCCCAAGTTACAAGTAGCCCTTGATCTTCTATCAGCTTAAGCAGGCTTTCTATAGCACCACTCCTGGGTGGGTCTGGGGTTGGGGGGGTTGGGGTGGGGGATGGAGAATCTTTACCTAGGATCTGTCCCATTTCAGCCAAAAAGGTTGTACTCACTCAGTTCCTGGTCACTGGAGACTTCTTGTGAAAGTAGGGTCCTTGGTTCCCACGCTTGGGCGCCAAATGTTAAAGTTCAAATGTTGGAGTTTGTTCTCAGAGGACAGCCGGTTTAGAGGCTTAGAGCCCTTCGGATGTCTCCAAATCCAAAGGTTCTGCCCTTCAGCCTCTGCCTCTGCCTTCTTCTGCCTCCAACAGAGATGGAAGATCTCTCTTATCTCCTTCTGGGGGGCCCAGGCACCAATTTGCCGCGGAGAGAGGGCTTCTGGCGTAGCTCCACTGAAGTCCGTCAAAAGTGTTCTCTGCAGCAGAGTCGTTTCTCTCGAGTCTAGCGCGATCAGCCAGCCAAGAGGAAAAAATGTATTCTGCCATAGATCCTTCATCGCTGGCTTTTTATCTGCCTCTTCTGAGAGAATGGGATTATGGGTTTTCTCCCATAGTGCTCTCTGGCCCAATGACTTTAAGGGAGGTGTGAACTCTCTTGAAGTTAGAAAGTGTACTTTGTGAAGCTAGCATACTTGTGGAGTCCAATGAGTAAAGGTGGGAACACAAGCCTTGTCTTGATTAGTTCTACTTAGTACCTTGTTTCAGGTTCTGGCCAAAACAACTTCTTGTAAGATTAGATCAACTCTAATTACTTAGCAGTTAGTAAGGATTCCAACAAATAATAGCTAACATTTCTACAATACTTTAATGTATATAAATGAGATACATTTATCTCATTTTATCTTTATAACAATATCCCAAAATGGGGATAATATTAGCAATAACATCTATCAATAGGCTGTTCTAATAATCAAGTGAGATATTTCTAAAATTTGTAACACACATTAGATGCTATATAAATGCCAATCTTTATTTTTATTGGTAGTAATAATAATGATAATAACCACTGTCATATAAGAAAGCTTCCCCCCCCATACAGTATTCATTTATAGGTCGCTTTTTGAGATTGGGTGTTTAGAGTCACTTTTCTATATTTGTTCATTCAGGTATTAACAAAGGGATGAGAAAAGGATACTTAATATCACTTTTGTGTGTTGAACTATTATTTTACTCACAGAAAAGTGTGTTAAAAAGGAAGCAATTTGATAACACCCTGGATAGGGAACCTAGCCTAGTCAGGAAGACTCATCTTCCTGAGTTCAAATCTATCCTGAGACACTTAACTAGCTGTGAGACCCTGGACAAGTCACTTAATTCTCTTTCTCTCAGTTTTCTCAGATGTAAAATGAACTGGTAAAGGAAATAGCTAACCACTGTAGTATCTTTGCCAAAAAAAACCCAAATGGGGTCATGAAGAGTCAGACAAAACTAAAACAACTGAACAACTATAACAGGAATGTATGTTGGCCTCTTTCTTGGGATGACCCATTAGACACCTCATTCCCTGCATGACTATTGGACAATAGGGATTCTCATTCTACTTCTGCTTTTTCAGGGGAAAAAAGGCAATGAGGAAAATGGAAGTGGGTAGATTTTTTTTTTGCTTTGAATTATTAAGATAGTATTGAAGGAAGAAAATGGGAAATTTCCTATTTAATATTGGGGAAGAATATGAAACATTCATTTTAGGGAAAAATAATAATAGAAGGCCTAGTTACTCTAACTAAATCAATTAAGCAATCAATAAACAGAATAGATGCTAAGGAATTTTTCTAACAGCCCCAAAGCAATGTAATAACACATATTTTAGTTGCCATATCTAAATAAGATTACTAACACCAGGATCATTTTAATAGGTATGATTCCTTTCTAAATAGGTCAAGAATACAATCTATCATTCCCTTCAGGCTTCTTTATGTATGAAAATAGTGAGTCAGCTCATTAGTGCTGCAGTATAATAATTCCTTTGGAGTTCATTTTAGAGCTAAAGTCTTAAAAGGATGAGGTGGGGGCAGGGCAGCCTTTGATAGGAAATCAGTTTTGGGGACTAAAGGAAAACTTTGCATTTTCTTCACTCTTTTCTCCATATCCTTATTCCCCTGGCCACATCATCTGGAGCTTTTGGACTAATAGAAGGCAAAGAATACAGCAAGGACATTGAAAACAAATGGGTGTGGAAAAAGTCAAATGAAATAAAAGGAGACTTCAAGATTTATATTCCTTCATAAGCAGAGTATCAACTTTGGAATAAAGTGCCAGGAACTTTTTGGTTTGGGGTTGTGCTTTTTTAATAACTCTACTATGTGTAACCTACACATACATATTATCAGTACTGTACTATAAGTTTGAAACTCTTCTTCCTGTAGAATTATTTATTTATGTGAATGTGTAGCTCCAGTATTTCAGGGGAAATGTTTTATATCATCATGCACTATCTTAGTAAAAACATTTGCTAAAAAGCTCATTAAATCCAGTGATGCATTATTAATATGATTCACATAGGGATTTTTACATTATTTTTTGATAGCCTCACAGTCACCCTTTTTTGACAAGAGTAAAATCTCAAGTATTGAGGAAAAGAATTCATTATTTGATAAAATTGGTGAAAAACGGTGTGGCAGAAATTGGGCATGACCACTATCTCACACCATTTAAAGGACACAGCAAAAATGGAATCATAACCTAATCATAATGAACATCTGAAAAACCTGTCACATAATTCTTATCAGACTTATAAACAGGTAAGCAATGTATGAAAGAATAAGACATAGAGAATATTGTAAGGTATAAAATGGATTATTTAGATTACTTTAAATTTAAAAGGTTTTACATAAATAACATCAATGTACCAAGATCAGAAGGAAAGAAGAAAATTGGGGGAAAATTGACAGATAGTTTCTTAGATAAATCATATCTCATATCTAAAATAAATAATTTTGTCAAATCTCTAAGAATTTGTATTTTCCAATTAATAAGTTGTCAAAAGATATGAACAATCAGTTTTCTGAAAAAAATCAAAATGATTTGTCACCATATGAAAAAAATACACTAATTCTTAGTTGTTTAGAGAAATGTAAAATTCTACCTGATAAGAAAAAGTCAGGAACTATATATGTGCACAGTTACAAAATATATTCCACACAAATAAAGTCAGATCCAATCAACTGGAAGAATATCAAGTGCTCATGGGTAGACTGAGCTAATATAACAAATATAACCTAATATAACCTCAATATAATCTAATATAACCTCAATTAATCTAATTCAGTGTCATACCAATCAGACTCCCAAGAAATTATTTTACAGATCTAGAAAAAATAATAACAAAGTTCATCTGGAAGAACAAAAGGTCAAGAATTTCAAGAGAATTAATGAAAAATGCAAATGAAGGTGGTCTACCTATACAGATTTAAAACTATATTATAAAGCGGCGATCATCAAAACTATTTGGTACTGGTTAAGAAATAGAGTAGTCAATTGGTAGAATAGTTTTTGTCCACAAGCCACAATAGTCAGTGACTATAGTAATCTATTAATTGATAAACACAAAGACTACAGTTTCTGGGAGAGTAACTCATTATTTGATAAAAATTTTTGGAGAAATTTGAAATTAGTATGGCAAGAACTAGGCATTGATCCACAACTAACACCCTATACCAAATTAATGTCAAAATAGGTTCATGATTAAGACATAAAGAATGATACTATAAGGAAATTAGAAGAACAAAGGATAATTTATCACTGAGATCAGTGGAGAAGGAAAGAATCTGTGGCCGCCAAAGAAGAATTAGAGTATATTGTGAAATGCAAAATGGATAATTTTGATTATATTAAGTTAAAAAGGTTTTGTACAAACAAAACAAAGGAAGACAATTACAAGGGAAGCAGAAAACTAGGGGGAAAATTTATCCAAGTGTTCTGATAAAGGCCTCATTTTAAAAATATATACAGACTTGACTCAAATTTATAAGAATACAAACTATTCTCCAATAGATAAATGGTCAAAGGATATAAACAGACAATTTTCAGATGAAGAAATTAAAACCATTTCTAGTCATATAAAAAATGCTCTGAATAACTATTGCTCAAAGAAATGCAAATTAAGACAATTCTGGGATACCACTACACACCTCTCATATTGGCTAAGATGACAGGAAAAGATAATGGTGAATATTAGAGGGGATGTGGGAAAATTGGGACACTAATATATTATTGTTGGATTTGTGAACTGACTCAATCATTCTGGAGAGCAGTTTGGAACTATGTCCAAAGGAATATCAAACTGTGCATTCCCTTTGATCCAGCCGTGTTTCTATTGGGCTTGTATCCCAAAGATATCTTAAAGGAGGGAAAGGGACCCACACGTGCAAAAATGTTTGTGGCAGCCCTTTTTGTAGTGGCAAGAAACTGAAAACTGAGTGGAGTTTTCCAGTTGGAGAATGGCTGAATACATTATGGTATATGAATATATGGAATATTATTCTTCTGTAAGAAATGACCAACAGGATGATTTCAGAGAGGCCTGGAGAGACTTACATGAGCTGATGGCAAGTAAAGTGAATAGAATCAGGAGAACGTTGCACACTGTGACAGCAAGATTATACAATGATCAATTCTGATGAACATGTCTGTTTTCAACAGTGAGGTGATTCAGGCCATTTCCACTGGTCTTGTGATGAAGAAAGCCATCTGAACCCAAAGAGAGAATTAGGGAGACTGAGTATGGATCACAACATAGAATTTTCACTCTTTTTGGTATGTTTGCTTACATTTTGTTTTATCTTTTTTTTTTCCTTTTTGATCTGATTTTCCTTAGGCAGCATGATAATTTTGGAAATATATATAGAAGAATTGCACATGTTTAATATATATATAGGGTTATTTGCCATCTAAGAGATAGATGGGGGAAAGGGAGAGAGAAAAAAATTTAAAAACTATGGAGGTGAATGTTGAAAATTGTCTATGCATATGTTTTGAAAATAAAAAACTTTTTTAAAAGAAAT
>NC_067399.1:631199-649189 GCF_016432865.1 Antechinus flavipes
AAGACTGTCAAAAGAACTTTAAAATCTTCAGCTTTCAGTTCCTGAAAAATCAGCAAGAATCATTGGGTTCCCTGAGATGAAAAATTGTTGATGAGACCTTTTGCAGTACTTCAAAGCTTACAAGAATTATTAGATTCCTGACACATGAACTAATGGACAATGGATTGCTTATGGACTATTTCTAGGACTTATGGACATGTGTAAATCTTCAGGTTGATTCATGTTGTTACATTACTACTAGCCTATGTTATATTGCTATGTGCTTATGTAAATTATGTATAATGCCTCCCATATTAATGGATTTTTGTATATCATGTATATCTGTTACAAAGTTCTGGCCCATATTGATGGATTTATGTGTACCCCCTCAGAAACCCCCTATGTTTTAAAACAAAAGAAAGGGGGAGATGTTGGAATCCTTACTAACTGCTAAGTAATTAGAGTTGATCTAATCTTACAAGAAGATGTTTTGGGGATAAAAAAGTGAGACATAAAACAAAAAAATTAAGATTTGTTCATTCAGTCATGTCTGATTCTTCATGCCCTCAAATAGATTTATCTTTATGCAAAATATCCTGTAGTGTTTGTCATTTCCTTCTTTAGTTCATCTTACAGATGAGTAAACTGAGGCAAATAGAGTTAAGTGACTTATCTAGGGTCACCCAATGTCTGAGGCCAGATTTGAACTCAGGAAGATAAGTCTTCCTGATTCCAGGCCCAGGTCTCTCCACTGTGCCATCTAGCTGTCCACTAGACTTACAACCAACTACTAAAAACTTACATGTAGCTTCGCTTGGCATTGATCATTTAATAAGTATTTTTTGGACAAAGCAATTTTACAAACCTACCATCTACTAAAAAGCCTTCTCTTTTCTCTCAAAAGTATAATGAGAAATTACCAAATGCTTTGTTGAAATCCTATACTACACATATAATGATCTGTCTAGTAATCACATCAAAAAGAAAAAAAGAAAAATGAGGTTGGTCTACATGACTTGCTCTTAGTGAACCCCTGCTGACTCCCACAGATTTTGATTTACCTTTCTCAAAGATCATAAATTGCAGATTTAAAATTTTATTCTAAAATTTTCTTAGGGATATAAAATGGGATGATCTCAAGGCTTTTCCAGAGAGAATGAGAATCGTCCAACTCTTCACCTCATTCTCCCAGCAATCATGTCCAGGTCCTTCCTTCTTCCCTCTCTGCAAATCAAATACTGACATGCAGAGTAGAAAATATCAATTCAGTGTAAGCTCCTTGAGGGGAGCAATGGTTTCATTTTGTTTTGGATCTAGGACAGTACCTTCATATCATATATATGTAAAAACATTCTTGTTTTTGTTTGTCTGATTTTTTGCAGAACGGATATTCCTATCTTGACCAGGCTATAAATGTAGTAGCGATTCATGTTCCTGATGGGCACCAAACTTTGACCAGCTCCATTTTTGGCCTGAGTCAATTTTGCCTCTCTTTAAATGGCCTGATACAGGAAGTTAAGTGATGAAATGAAAAGAACACTAGTCCTGGTGTCAGGCACAGTAGAGAGGGCTGGTCTGGAGTCAGGAAGACTCATCTTTCTAAATTCAAATATGGCCCTAGCTGCTTACTAGCTGTGTGACCTTCAACAAGTCATTTACCCTGTTTGCCTTGGCTTCCTCATTTGTAAAATGAATTGGGAAATCATTCCAGTATCTTTACCAAGAAAACCCCAAATGGGGTCATGAAGAGTTTGACACAATTGAAAAATGAAAAATTATAGCAAAAATGCCCAATGCTCTCCTCTCATTGAGAAGTTCCCCATGCTGATGACTTAGTGAGGACACCAGATTGCCTATCACCTTTTTATAGCAGCTCAAAACATTGGAGCTCAAGTGATTCCCCAGAAGATTACAAGCATGTGCCCCAAGCCCAATTTTAATAATAATGCTTGTTGAGTTGAATTGACTGCAAACAAGTACAAATAATACAATTCTGCATCCCTCCTGGAAAGAACCATATTATAATGGATGACAAACAAGTCAATCAATCAACAAACATATTATTAAATGCCTACTCAAAGCCAGCTCCAAGTATTCTGGAGACCAGAGCTTAGTAAAGTCAGTTAGTCATGTCAGCCATCTTGGGCTCTTTCCTCAACCTAGTTTCTCACAAAAATTCCTCCCAAGGAGCCAGTCTGATTGTTCTCAATTTCTGCCAATACAGGTAATTACCTCTGCAAGTTAAAGACTTGCCCAAAGTATTGAGAAGTGATGTGACTTGTTTGGGGTCACAGATCTAATTAATATGTGTTAGAAGTACCACCTGACCCCAGTTCCTCCTCATTTTATCCTCTATACCTTGTAGTTTCTATAGAATATGGATAATATTTCTACTTCCTACTTCACAGGGTTGTTGCCACAAAAGATCCCCAAACTCTTTGTAAATGTAAACAATTACAATCATTTCCTAATACACCTCTTGCTTGAGGTCCTATATGGCAGCAGAGGAAAGAGGGAAATCCAAGGACCTGGAAAGTCTTCCTGAGTTTTTTTTTTTTTTTTTTTTTTAGCATTTGGGGAATAAGGCTCTGCATAGGAATCAGTGCCCCCAGATGGGGGTCTCGAGAATGGGATAGTGTCCTTGAAGGTCCCCCACCTGGCTGGCAATCTGCTGCCAATCCTAACTCTGTCTCTTTGCTGTCAGGCAGGTGGACTGGTAAGTGAGTCATCCTAAAATTGCTCACAGACTTCAGTACTGCAAAGAAGCTGCAATCAGCCCCTACTGGCTGCTGGTTGCTGTAGTCACACAGCAATGCAGTGTTCTTCAGAGAACTCTGCCCAGCTCCCTGGATTAGCCTCTCAGACTCCGTTCTGAAATCACTGGATTTCAGAAGAATGTGTCCTGGAAATCTGGCCCCAGCTGGCTCCTTGCTTCTCATCTTTTAAATACTACAGAGTTTCCAAAGATACTCAAGGCTGGATTTTAGGCAACATACACACTACCTAAAAAGAACAGGGAGGTCTCTCTGCCACACATTCTACTCTCCAAAAAAACCTTGATCATCTGAACATACTTGATGCTTTTTGACATCCATGCTTTTGTTCACCCATTATACTCTCTTATTGAGTAGTGAATGATTTCTTATCCATCCTCTAAAACCGGTCTCAAATGCCAATTTTCTTCATAAAGCCCTTCCCTATTCTCCTTGTGAGAAGCATTCTTCTTTACTTGATCTCATGTTGTACTGTTTGGATAATATGCGTATTGGTTTTTTTTTTAAATTATGAATCATAGTTATTTTTAAATGTTTTTATCTCATTACTAGATAGAGTTTTACAAAGAAAAGAACTAGTGATATGCTGGTAAATATTTAACAATTGGATCTCTGAAAAAAAAAGAAATGTATGAATGATACATTTTTATAAATATGAGTTACATATGTTTAAAATATATTAAATAGCTACATTTTACCTTATATCTTTTAAGTCTAGAAAGCAACAAAACAATAAGTCAACTCTGATATGTAGCATTTGCTGATGTTCAAAGTATAAATGCTCACACTAAAAATTTAACCATAAGCTTTTGCTAGTACAAGCCAGCTTTGTGGCATGCCCCTGGCAAGAACCATATCTCACCTAAAATTTATACCTCTCTCCTCCCTAGTCTCTGGTCTCTATGTCAATATGGTCTCTCATGTCTGTAGTCAACATGGTCTCTATGGATATTCCCTGCTCACTTCCCAGGCAACTATATGTGTTACAACATTTTAATGAGTCAAAAATGACCACAAGATTAAGGCCATTTGCTGAGAGCTCCCTTTCTTCCCTTTTCTCATCTCACATCACTCAGATGGCTTCTGCCACTTTTTTCTTTTCTCTTATCTGACATAATGACATGAGCTTTATCTTTGCCACAGTCAACCTTTACACTTGCAAAAGTGATCCCCTTCTACTCCATCTTTTCCAGCAGATTGTCCTTTTTATCATCCCAACTCTCTGTTGTCTTCAATCTCTCCCCAGCTATTGACTGCTTCCCTTCTTCCACAAATGTTCCCATGTTTCTCTTATCCTCAAAAAAAAAAACATTCTTGTGTACATTAATCCCTATTTATCCTTTATCTAGCTTGTTTGTTCATATTTGTTTGTTGTATTTCCCATTAGATTCAGATTTTGTGATTCCCATTAGATTGAGATTCTTATTTTTTAGTTGTCCTTGCCTGGTACATAGTAGGTGCTTAATAAATAATTAACTGCTTCCAACCATGTGGCAAGTAGGCATTGAAGGGAATTGGTATTTTGGTGTGATGTGGCAAACCTTGATAAGTTTATTTTTCATGGAATTACAGAATTAGATACCTGAAAAACAGCTTAGTACCCATCTATCATCTATTTATAGAGACACTGATTGAAGACCTTTGAAGATGGGGAACCAATCATTTCTCCAGTCAGCTCATTCTACTTTTGGACAGCTCTATTTGTTAAGAAGTTTTTCCTCTGTGAAACTCAAATCTGCCTCTTTTCAGCTTTCCACCATTTTTCTGCTCTTGCCCTTGTGGATCAAAAGGACAAATCTAATCTTTCCTTCACATGATAATTCTTCAGATACTTAAAGACAACTATTATATCTCCTTCTGAGTTTTGTTTTGCTGTTTCCCCTCTGGGTTAAATTCCTTTAATTGATTTTTATGTCACTGACTAAAGGTCCTTCACCAAACAGTCCTCCTTTGAACACTGCATTTTGTCAATGTCCTTCCTAAACCATGGTGCCCAACTGAACAGAAGAGTCCATAAGACATCGGGCATTGGCAGAATCCAGTGGGATGATGGTCATCCTACTCCTGGAAGTTCTGTCTCTTTTAATATTACCTAAGGGTACAATGGAATAGTCTTCCTTTCATCCAGTGACAGCTGCAGAGTTTCAGAGGGCTGCATCAGTTAAAAGATTCCTTCTGAACCTGAACTTTCCCATGTGGCAGGTAGTATGCCCTGTCTCTGCACCCTACACAAGGGCAAGAGAGATGGATTGTGCTTTTTCTTCCTATTCTCCTATTGCTTATAGGTAGAGTACAGGATCAACCAATTAAATTTGCACTTGGACTCTGGGCTGCCTTTTATTCCCTTTTTTGAATATCAGTCTAAAAGTATATATGAGTCTAAAGACATGGATACAAGAGGTCCTGGATCTAATGAGTGAAACTGGCTAGTAGCCGAGGAAGTTGCTGAGAGAACATGATCACTCATGGGCTATTCCATCCTTGATTGTTTTATCAGTGGGCAGGTAGGTGAAATGTAAACTGCCTCATCAACAATCCCATGGATTGTTTTATGTTCTAATGGTTTAAGGATCAGTTTCCCAAGAAAATATAATTATAGTTATAAGTTCTTGAATCCTATTTTGTCTTACTGCCAATGTGAATTTTTGTCTGTATTTTAGCATTTCTTTCATGTACAAGAAAGGAATACCTATGTCTTATCTGATCCACATTGAATAATAAGTATCTTTCTACTTTGGGGAAGAAACTCTAAATTTGAGCTACAAATAAATAGACCCTGAGATACTACAGTAGGGTTTTAATAAGCCAAAGATGTGAGAAAAAACAGTCTAGCATTCTCCTGCTCCCCTATTTTAGTTCATGCTCCTCTCTTCAGACCATATCTCTGAGTTCACAGTTGAAGGACCCTTTGGTAGAGATGATAGTGCTGTACCCCCAGACTCTTTAAGTCCCAACAGTGGAACATCAAGGTTAGGAGAGCATAATACAATACTCTGTACACAGTAGATATGTAATAAATGTTTCACGAATTGAATTAAAACTAAAGGGGGAAAAAAGGGTGGCCAGGGACTGTTTCTTTTTCTCCCAAAGTGCCTAGCACAAGCTGAACACACATCAGTTGTTTTATTCAAGAAACATCTCTTCCCTGAATTCACGGAGGGTAAAGGCAAAGAGGTAAATGGAAAAGATCACTATTCTTGGAGTAAGAAGCTCTGGGGGTTCAGGTGCTAATTCTGACATTATTGAGACTGTGGGCATTTTCACTGAGGATGTTAGAACAATCTCTCCAGCTCTGAATCTGGGCTCTTGTGAAGCATCTGGCCTAATCCAACTTGTGGGTATGCTTTGAATAATAAAATAATATATATTAAATGGAAGTAATTTGAACAAAATAAAGTGCTCCAGTGATGAATGTGAGATGATATTATGAAGAAGAGATGGTTTTGGTTGGGAAGATGAGACACACAGACTACAAAGGTTAATAGCAATCCAGTTGTTATTACATAACAACACCAGACAGAAATACAAGGTATGTCATGAGAATTGGCATTTGATTGATTGACCAGAGAAAGGAAGATGACATCCCTGTAGGAAATAACTAAGGCCTCAGGAGCCTGAAGAAAAGGAACATGATGTTGACATATATGGTCAGGGTTATAAGAAAATAAAGGGTTATAAGAAAATTTGCCATCCTGAAGGAGGACAAAGAGCTCATCAAGTCAGGGTTTAAACTTGGGCCTAAGTAGTTTGACCACTTTTAATCAAATTTAACTAAGATAAATAGGACTTCACTAGCAGTACAGCTGTCCTCAAATCCAGCCTCACACACTTATCAGCTGCATAACTCTAGGGAAGTCTCTTCACTGCTGTCTGCCTCAGTTTCCTCAATCCTAAAATGGGACAAATAAAAGCCTCAATTTCAAAAAGTTGTTGTGAAGTTCAAATGAGATAGTATTTGTAATTCTATCCTCTGTAATAATTTATTACTCTGTTCTCTGAAGCATTACTATGAAGATTTTTAGAAAGAGTGGGGTTGGGGATGGGAGAAGCAGGATCAATGAGGAAGGAGATGGTCATTTTCTTACATTTATAGATTTTAAGAAGTGAGGATCTTCGCCATAAATGTAAAAATTGTTTGCATCAATGTTTGAGCAAAATTATTCCAAGTTCCCCTTTAGCATTAACATCTTAAACAAGTAAATCTGGTCACCTGAGTCTCATTGATCATTAATGATTTACATCCTAACTAACCAGCCACCCAGGCCATCTTAATCTGCCCAACCATGGCTGTTGCCTTATTTCTTCTTACCTAGAGAGCACTTGGCACTCTGGGCTTCCAGAAAATATGGCTCCAATCTTTAGGGAAGTTAAATCTACTTAGATTTTAAATTCTGGGGCTGAGCTGTCTTGAGTAATTGCAAACTTGAACAGCCCAATATACTATCTAGCCTGTTCCAGACCAGATAAGGTGAAGCTTCATATTGCCATCTATTTAGTTAGTGGGCGTGTTTCAGTCTTGAGACTAATCCCTCTTCTCACACCTACTTTTTGCCTCTTGCTCTTAGTAGTATAATCAAATAGTACTATGGCTTTTGGAAGGATATGTCAATTGACTTCTCTATGAATCAATTTACTTCTCCAGGGATCCCCCAAAACAAAACTCTCTTCCCTGTGCACACTCCTCTATGTGTCATGTCTCTCCCATATTAGGATGTAAGTTCTTTGAGATCAAGAACTATCTTCCCAATGATTAGCAGAGTGCCTGGCACATAGTAGGCAATTAATAAATAGTAACTGAATGATTGAAAGACTGACTTATTTTTTTTATTATAGCTTTTTATTGACAGAACATATGCATGGATAATTTTTCAACATTATCCTTTGCACTCACTTCTGTTCCAACTTTTCCCTTTCATCTGTCTACCCTCTCTCCTAGATGGCAGACAGACTGATTTATTTTTTATTCCCATTTCTTGTTATAGTATCTGTCCCAGAGTAAAGACCTAATAAATGCTTTCTCATTTGTTGAACTGTTAAACTGAGAACTAGTTATCTTCCCAACTCCCAACAAGAAATTTAGTGAGCAGTCAAACAAGGAGTCTGGAATTTGAAACGTAAAAGAGCCAAGAAAATCTGTTTCTGGTATTTGGAAAAAACTAATATGAAACTGATTGACTACAAAAGGAGGGCAATCAAGACCATAGCTGCTGTTATGAAACTAAGTCCAGAATGCAGTTTAGATCCTTTCTGAGTCCAGGTTTTCTTATCTATAAAATGGGGATGATAAGATTTGGGTTATTTACCTTAGAGGGTTGTTTTGTGGAAAGTAATTTGTAAACTTCAAAGGATTATACATGAATGTTAGCTATTGGTGTTATTTCTAAGGTTCCTTCCAACTCTAAATTCTATAATCCTGAAGTATGTTTCCTGAAGACTATAACAAGAAGGTAATAAGAACATAATCCTTAACCACTGGCTAGTGAATTTGAATTTGAATAGCGAATCAGACAATTTGAATGGGACAGAGAGAAAAAGAAGACAGGTGAAGGTAGATAGATAGGGTTTCTAAGTACTAGAGCCAAAGACACTTCCAGAAAGGACTGGAATAAGGAAAATGGATGTATGAATTGTGTGTGCTGAATGTGTCAGCCATGGTAAGTAGTGTCTAGATGCAGGAAAACATCTGTAATCTTAATTGCTCTTATGCTTTATTTTATTTTCATTGATTTTTTTTTTTTTTACTTTATTTGCTAGTAAATGTTCCTTTTAAGAACTTCAAACCTTTTTCTTTATCTGAGCAGAAAAGGAGATTTTTTTTTCATAGTTGGGACAAGATAATATCTTGAAATATCCTGAAAAACCAGGTCTAGCTTGTTTTTGGTTATAGATCCTGGGAAGAAGTGATAAGGGCTCAGACCAAACAAAAAAGTCAGAATGGGGGTAGGGGAAGGAAGGAGAGAGGTGTGGATAAAATGTGACTACTGTCAACATCCTTCCATGTAAGGTTTTTCTCCATGGTTTGGGTCATATTTCTGCTGAACTTCTTCGGGGAAAGTCACAATAGACTAATGATTGAGTTCATTAAGAATTAAGAAAACCCCTTGTTCTCCCCAGACTGCTATAAAAGGGATCAGGTATCTGTTTGGAGAACAATCAAGGAAGCTGTCATAGAATTGCAGTATTATAGATGTCGAACTGAAAGGAACTTTAGAGGCCATACAGTCCAACAGTTTCATCTTACATATGAGAAAACTGAAATTAAATAATTTGCCTGAGGATACATAGGTAATAAGTTAGTCTGGTAGTAAAATGGTAGAATTGGAATTCAAACCCCAGTTGGTGCTAAAATCTAAATCTGATACTATTTCTACTGTGCCCATTTTGTGTTAAAGAAAAGCCAAAATCCTAAAGCTGGCTTTCTATGTTTGTGCGGTCCTGCTGAATATGAGAGCCAAACCCCTTGTGGAAATGATATCACTTATAGTTAGTTAATCAATAAATATATTATTCACCTATTATGTGTCAGACTGAGTGCTAAGCAGATACAACATAACACAGAACACCTTAGGGATGGATGTATCACCTACTACCTCCTGACCCAGCTCCTCAAAGCCTGATCTCTACAAAGGAACAGCTTTCAAAGGGTTCCCATTTTCACCCACACAGATGCCTCCTCAAATATTCTCCAGAGCCAGAAATTTTTCCTCCCTTACACCAAGTGACCAAATTCATCAATCAGCACCAAATCAAACAGATTTTGCCTAAATAAAGCAGAGGAAGTTAGCTGTGTAACCCTAGGCACGTCCCTTAAACTTTGTTTGAGTTTCTTGACCTGTAAAAAGGGAACAATACCAGCACTTACCTTGTAGGGTTATTGTAAGTATCAAATGAGATAATATTCGTAAAAAGTGCTTAGCACATAGGAGGCACTATAAAAATACTTATTCCTTCCCTTTGTAATTTTCATGATGTTGACTTCATGTTTGCCTGGGAGACTGAATTTGTCATTTAGAAATCTCCAATACATTTTCCTTCTCTACCAAGTCACGTCCTTCCAACCTCTAAAATATTGCTCAAACTCATCTCCCCCAAGAAACTTAATCTCACTGGTCCCCAGCTGCTCTATTCAGCCCAATAGCATCGTTACCACTATGTATCCTGTGTAAGACAGTTATAGTTAATTAGTAGTGCATTTGTTATCCATTTTGTTTACATTTATTTCCTCTGCTTGCTTCATGGTGCTTGTGTTCTGTATTCTCCTATAAAAGGACTGATTCAGGCCAATTCCAGTGGTCTTGTGATGGAGAGAGCTATCTGCATCTAGAAAGAGCACCATGGATCACTACATAGTATTTTCATTCTGTTGTTGTTGTTGTTGTTTACTTGTTTTTTGTTTTCTTTCTCATTTTTTCCCCTTTTTGATCTGACTTTTCTTGGCAGCATGATAAATGTGGAAATATGTATAGAAGAATTGCACATGTTTAATATATATTGTAGAGAAGGGCATGAGCCAAAGAGAGGGAGAAAAATCTGAAACAACAAGGTTTTGCAAGGGTGAATGTTGAAAACTATCTTTGCATGTATTTTGAAAATAAAAAGTTATTATTTAAAAAATTAATTATCTTTTTGATTTCCTTCACAGACTAATTGTACACTATTTCAAAGTCCGATTCTTTTTATACAGCAAAATAACTGTATGGACATGTATACATATATTGTATTTAACTTATACTTTAACATATTTAACATGTATTGGTCAACCTGCCATCTGGGGGAAGGGGTGGGGGGGAAGGAGGGAAAAGTTGGAACAAAAGGTCTTGCAATTGTCAATGCTGAAAAATTACCCATGCATATATCTTATAAATTAAAAAAAAAATGATCACCTTGAGGGGAAAAGACCACAACAGGTTAGGTTTCTTTTCAGTCAGGGCACAACCCATGGGTTCTATTTAGTTGAAGGGACCTTCAACAAAAAGAAGGAATAAGGGAGACCTGTATTCTAGTCCCAGCTTTCCTACTAACTAGTGGAGTGATTTTGGGAAATCACTTATTGTCCCTAAATCTCAATTTCCTCACCTGAAAAAGCTTCCTTTAAATCCCAACTAAGATAACTTCTTTTATTGGAAGTCTTCCCCAATCCCTTTTAACTCTAGCATCTTCCCTTTGTTAATTGTTTCCTATTTATCCCACACAAAATTTGTTTTGTATATATTTGTTTGCATGTTGTCTCCACCATTACATTATAAGCTACTTGAAGATAGGCACTGACTTTTGTTTCTTTTTGTATCTCCAGCATTTAATATAATGCCTGGCACATACTAGGTATTTTAATAAATGTTGATTAATTGATTGATTGCAGCATGAGGAAGTTGGACTAGGTGATTTTTCTAAGGTCCCTTTTAAGAAAGCATCTTTATCGCTGAAATTTTCTCTCCATTTGGGAAGATGGTTATTAATCACTGGGAACTTCTTGTATCCTAATAATGGTATTATTATTACAGAAGCTATCAACCCGGGCTGACCTCTGGTAAATCAGCACAGTGAGTAGAATCTAAGTCCCAGACTTCAGGCTAGGTCATCCCCAGGGATGTATGGATAGTGTACCTGGCATATAACAGATGTTTAGTAAGTGCTGTCTAGTTGATTGAGAAGAGAAAATTCTTTGTATCCCATCCCATGTAATTGACTGACAAGCAACAGTTGTATTGATTATATGTCAGGATGAAAAAAAGTTGTTGTTCCCCTTCTTAAATACTTCACAATAATGCTCTTCTTTATGTCCAGTACTTCTCTGAGGGGACAGCTATCATTAAGAAGGAGGAACTAATATATATATTCACCAGGATCTAAACAAGTACTAATAAACCTATTTGGACCCTCTCCTAACAGGAATTTCTGCCCCTGACAAGGAGTTTGACAGTTCACAGCCAATCTACTACAAGAAACTATATCTCATCCACAGGGACCTAATTCACTGAATTTATCAAATCTTCCTGAAGTGTGTGTGTGTGTGTGTGTGTGTGTGTGTGTTGTATAGACAGAATAGATTATAGGGATTTTTAACTATTGCTATGTGTCATGCATTCGTTAGCCTAAGGATCCCTTTTTAAATGCATAAAATAACATCTGCAGAATTACAAAGGAAACCAATTGTATTAAAATATGATTATCAATTTAAAAACATGTTCATGGGTGCCAGGTTAAGAACTAACCTAAAACAATAAGCCCCCTCTTCAATGGTAAAAGATAAACAAGAGATTTTTTTCTCTCTTCAAAAAATATTCCATTACAGGTTAAAAGCATCTTTCTGAAAGAGCTCTGATGTGCCTAAACAGGGGCTTCACAGTTGGAGAGCATATGTGTCAGAGAAGAATTGATGTTTTAATGCTGCCTTGACATTTAGGTCTTTTAACATTTCAGTTTCTTTTGCGGCAGAAACATTTATTTTTAAAAATCTACATTTATATGATGAGAGGGAAAAGTTAGTCCTTGTTATGAATCTGATGGTGGATAATTAAGCATCCTTAGTTCTGAAAGCAGCAAACTCAATTATTCTGTGCCGAGCGTGACACCTCTCACACCTTCTCTGAGTCTATGATAGCGACATGATTAGAAGTTCTGCAGCTAAAATACACTTCCTGAGAACTGAATAACAGGAGGCAAAAATATTTCTGTTTATAACAAGCTGCCATTTGAAGAAGATTTTTAAATATGTTCCTCTTCCACACACACAACTCTGACAGCAGTTGCATAATTAAAGCCCCAACAGGCAGTTTCTTTTAATCCATTCAAGTAAATCAATGAAAAAATCCTTTAGGAAGTAAAATGATGAATTGTTTAAATCATGCTAGATTATTTCAAACATATGTAAGTGAAAGAAAATGCATAAGATTCCTCCCCTACAAAATACTGAGCGCAAAGCTATCCTTATCAACTTCCTTGAAACAGCTCTGAGCAACATGGCTGGGGCTGCATCCTTCATAATATATAGATTTAGACCTGTAAGGCAACTCAGTGGCTAACCAGTATAAACCCTTCCTTTGATGAAGAGGGAAAGTGAAGCTCAGAGAGATTTAAATTTTTGTCTAATGTCACACAGTATGTAGTTGCACTAGGATTTGAACTTAGGTTCCCCTATTCATCTGTCTGTTTCAGATTCACATTAAAATATTTAGTCTACCTAATGCTCTTTCTGTATGTGTCTTTACTCAATGCAAAAGGAAGCAGAGAATCGACAATTTCATAGTTTTCTGGACCTGTGTAGTCTTATTTAAGGATATAAGTCAGGCTCCAAAGTAAAATTTCCTTTTTTGTGTGTGCATTAAACATTTTTTTTTAAAACTATTTACATATTGGAAGTCAAATCAGTAATTTGCCAAGTCTTTTTAAATGTCATGTCAGATATGAAAGTTATCTGCAAAATACCTAGGTACTGTTTATTTCCATTTTCACCTGACTATTCTCGAATTATATCTATACCATTTTCTTGGAAAGACACCCAGTCCTTCATGAAATTAATCTCTGCGTCTCTTCTTCTAGGATGATGAGAATAGCAGTATCATGTCTGTCAATAGTCTGAGCCTCTCTTTTTATGTTTTATTTCCATTAGAACCTTCCCTGATAGGTCTAACACCTGTTACCTTCACAACTTCAGGAGGAAGTTGTGTCTTCAGAACTTTGTTTCTTCATCTGGATTTGAAGCACAAAAATCTGTAAATTCCTGTTTATCCACAGTGAGCAAACAGTTACTTGCTCTCTGCTCTAGGACCATAGCTTCCCATGGTTTTCCCTTAATTCTAAGTCCTTGATTGTCTAGATTGTTTTAGTTGTTTACCTAATTAGCCTGTGATATCTTCCTGACCCTTCCACCCTAGACCAAAGGGACCTTAGATGCCATCAAAAAAAACTTCCTCTTTTTACAGATGAGAAAAATGAGGTTAAGTGACCCTTGCACAGGGTCATCTGGATGTTCTGTACTGTGCAGACACAACCTTTTAAATAGAACAAAACAAAATTTATTCTAAGAATGTGTTTATATACCTAAAATAGAGCAATCAAATCATTTGAGCTATCTTAATAAATGACCATGTAATTGACTGACAGGCAATGATCATGCTAATTATATGTCAAGATGAAAAAATAATTTAACATAAATACATGTTTTAAGGTGTGCAAAGTGTAGTATATATAATTTTATTTAATCCTTACAAAAACTTTTTGAGGTAGGAATTATTTTCACCATTTTGCAAATAAGGAAACTGAAGCTGAAAGAGTTTGGTGATATATTGAGGGTCATGTGCATCTACATATAGCCATGTAAAAGATGAAATTTGACCTCTTGATCAAGAATACTATATTTTAGAGGCTCAAGTGAATCATTAAACTGAGTTAAAATAGCATAAAGAGGAAAAACACTTAATTAGCCCAGGTAGATGGCCAACCAGATCATTTTAAGTCTAACAAATTCCATAATTCTGAATGAACTATATAAGTTGCCTGGGTGAGTCAATCAAAGAAAGTTGGATATTTGTTCATTTTCTATTCCTCTTAATGCTGAGAAGAGAAAGCCCTGATTTCTAAATTGAGATATACCGCTGGGCCCTCTGAACTGTTGGGCTGACAAAAGCAGTGGTGAAGATAATAATGACTTTCAAGACTAAGGGGATTTCAGGGCAAGGAACCTATGCAAGCAGAGTAGATTAGTATCATATATTCAGGAAACTGACATTTTTAGGTTCCTGCTTTAATACAAGTCCATTCTTACAAAAAGAAAGTCTCTATCTGGGTACTTGAACTGGATCCTTATGCAAGGAAGAAGGAAGAATTTTAAATGTGGCAAAGACCCTAGGAGATTAGTCCTTGCTGTTCATATGGTTGTCTGAACAAACCGTAAGAAATCATTCCACCAAGTTTCCTGTGGGTTGGTTCTGTGGCCATGAATATAGATTCATTCTAAAACTAAATTTTTCCTGTAGCACATTTTAGAGGTGATGTGTGGGAGGAAGTAGAAAGTATACCGGATTGGGAGCACAGAATCTGGGTTTGAATCTCAACTCTAGTGTTTACTACTTGTGTGACCTTAGGTTAAGTCATCAATATCTCTGGGCTTCCTATAAATGAAGTGAGTCAGAAAGAGAGAGGGAATAAGCATTTATTAAGTACCTACTATGTGCCAGCAACTGTGCTAAGCATTTTACAAATATTATCTCATTTGATACAATAATCCTGTAAGGTAGGTGCTATGGTGATACTCATTTTTACAGTTGGAATCTGAGACAGACAAGAGTTGTGACCTGCCCAGGATCACAGAGCTGATAAGTATCTGAGGCTTGATTTGAATTCCATTTTTCCTGTCATGAGACCTAGCAGTTTATCCATTGTAGCACTTATTTTCTAGAGGATTGGATTAATCTTTTTCTACATCTTATAATACTAGTTCAGGTAACATGAAAATACAGTCATACCCTTCAATGCATTGCTTGTGCAAATGTATCACTTTCCTGAAAAACAACAACAACAACAAATCAAAACCAGAAGACTCGAAAACCCTAGAAAGGTAACAGTCTTTTTTGACTTGGCTATGGACCTAAAACTGGAGAAGGTGGAAAGATAAGATACAGAACAATTTTCAAACACAAGATCTTTATTCCTTTTAAATAGCTGAGGTAGCAATAGAAGGAGGGCTGAGTAGGGCCTACAGACCACAAACACAATAACCCTCTCATTGGGACATACGAGCCTAAAGAAAAAAGGTGATTGCCAACAACTTCATCTTCAGACAAGAGGATTCATCAGAAAACCAAAGCATGTCATTAGGAGCAGAATGACATGTCTATTGCTTGTGTGCACAGGTGTTCTTTTGAATGGAATAATGAAGATATAAAGTATAACAGTGCATTTATAACATTAAGGGCAGAGTCAATGTGAATGTGCACATGATGTCATCTTTCAGCTGGCAGTATCAGCGCTTTCAAAGCACTTTAAAACTCTAGTTACTATGGCAACTCGATGAAGCTCTTAAAAGAACTTTTTTTTGGTTATTTTGTATCTTTAATCACCATAACAACATAATATAGCTTTTAAAGTGTATTTTTATCCAATTTGTGTTTGTCTTAGACAGTCTGCATTTGCTTCTTCCCTTTATGAAAAAAAAAAACCATAAAGCATGACACATGAAAAATCATTATAGGGAAAGAGGCCATTTATATCCTGTGCATGTCTATATATCTATACTTATATCTATAATCTACATCTATATCTATAAAAATACAAACATACACACAACCAGATCCATCTAAATAGCCCCAAAGCAGACTTGTTGGTTTGTTTATATCCTATATAGAGAATTTTATAAAACTAGTCATCCTGTCCGTTCTCCTGCCTCCCAAATGGCAGTCACAGTCCCAAGCTCAATCGTCCCCAGGGACAGAGGTGCCACAAGTTCCTTTGCCTACACATCCCAGTGTATCCCATATTTCAAAAACAGCAAAGGGCAGCAAATGAGAAGTTCATGATAGTTGATCACATTTTTCTTTCCTGCTATGGGGATCCTTCTCATTGGTTAGCATGCACCATCAAGGTGCCACCCTTCTCTATAGAACCTATGGGACACAGCTGAAGTTCCACTGAATTGAAGTAAAGCTGTTTCTTCGAAACTCTTTAAAGAGAAGAGTAATGAATGCAGCAACTACCAACTGCAGTTCCATACAACAATTGAATATAGGGTGTATAGGGGAAAACAAGGGGAGAATTATTGGGGAAGACTGTAAGAGGGGTGAGAGATATGAGAGGAAGAGTTTAGGGTAAAAAGCAAAAGGCAAGCAAAAAGAGATTAAGAGTTTATCAAGAAACTAAAAGAAAGCAAAGACTAAGGGAATAGAAAAGAGTACAGAAAAGGAAAAGAGGATGATGGGGAAAATGAAGGAATTTAAGGAAACAGAAGCAGAGTATTAAAATATCTGCTGATCAACACTTGTGATGGCACAGATTTGGAACTTTCATATTTAATGAATGGAAAGAAGGAAAAAAATCAGTCTATTAGAAGGACTTAGGACCAAGGGACTTGATGCATTGTAAAGGGAAGAGAAGAGAAAAAGGAGAGAAGACATAGGAGGTAGAAGAGGGAAAATAATAGATAAGGGAAGGATCAAGAAATTCTTATGGAGTTGAGTTCCATTTGGTTAAAAAAATCAAAATGTTCATTTTACAAATGAGGAAACTGAGACCCACAGAGATCAAGTAATTCGTTTGCAGGTCCCGATTCCCGATTGCCACGTCAGTACTCTGCATCACGCAAGAAAAAAGGATGAGAAAAGGAAGGGAAGGAAAAGATCGGAGGAGTAGAAAGAGGTTAGAAGAATGGAAAGAGAGGAAACAACAAAGAAGAGGAAGGGGGCAAATGAAAGGAGGAGGAAAAAGAAGAGAGGAAGCGGGGGAGAAAGGAGGAAAGAAGAGAAGGAATGTGGAGAAGAGAGAAAAGCAAGAGGGGGAAAGGATTACCGCGTGCCTTCCTTACCTATAGTCGACACCACGGTGCCCACGAAGTAGAAAGCTCCGGTGAAGTCCCAGCGCGGACGAAGAGCATCCGCTCGGATACCTGCAGCCAGGGCAGCTTCATAGTCTCGAAGGAAAGCTAGCAGCTCGTCCTCGCCCACGTCGTGCGCCGCGCTGAAGTTGCGCAGCGTCGCGCCCCAGCGCTCCCGCGCCGCCGCCTCAGAGGGACTCTCCAGGGCAGAGAAGACCGTGGCGCCCGCCACCAGGTAGAGGCCGATGAGCGCGGCCAGCAGAACGAAGCGGCCAGTGTCCTCGTTGAGGTGAGAGCGACGGCCGCAGCAGCAGCAGCAGAGCAGGAGGCGGTGGCAGCGGCGGGACTGGGGCCGGGGACTCCGGGCTGACATGGTCCGGACCTCAGCCCCTCGGGGGTAGCATGCTCGGCTGGAGGCGCTGCATCCCCCCAGCGGGTGGCTCGGAAAGGATCCCGCCCGAGGAAGAAGGAGAGTGAGGATGGTGATAGTAGGGCTGGGGAGAGCCCAGCCTTACCCCGCTTGCCAGCCTCCCGCAGAGCCCCTAAACGCCTCCCCCGAAGGGCCAGTCGGCTGCTGCCGGAAGGGCGGCTCCCGCCGTCTCCCCGGAGCCTCTAGGCACAGAGCGGAGTCGACTGTCCCTTCTGCTCGGGCACAGGGTCTGTGATTTGCTTGGAGTGTTGCGGAGCCAGTATACTCGTCTCAGCCCCCCGAC
>NC_067399.1:649689-667699 GCF_016432865.1 Antechinus flavipes
TTGACAAGATTGACTGATAATTGATATGTCAACAAGTTGAATGCTTCATTGATATTCAGGAGGCATCATAATTACCTGTATGACCTTGGGCAAATGACTTAGTTTCTCTTTAGCTCTATATTTATGAATTTTTTTAAACTAGACAAAGACATCAAGAATCTTAAGTATGTTGAAAATAAAATCTCCATGGATAACTTTTGGATTGCTAGGATTAAAATACTATTTAGGTTTTTGAAGAGAGTCCATGAATTCAAGATATTATAGATCCACAAATGTGCATTTTGCATGTATCTATTGTTGGTGAATGTTCTAGTTCTCAACCTCTCAGTGCCTGGAGCAATTGGAGCAATTAAAATTAAAGTCATAAAATGTGCAAACAAATAAAATTCTAAATAGAATCAGATTATCTCCAAGCTTCCTTTCAGATTCTAAAAAAAAAAAAAAATATATGACTAAGTCTCACTAGGCTTCATGGGATGAAAAATGTTGCCATTTGATTAAATCCTTATGAGATGATATAAGTAAACAGATTCATAGCAGAAACAGAAATGCACATTATTAAATATTACAAATATTTGAAAGTACTTTTAAATACCAGACTTTGGCCTATTTGTACCATATTTTTGAGAGCTTTCATTTTTTGAAAAAAGCAGAGGGAATAACTGGCACACAGCGAGTACTTTATTTTTTCTTTCAAAAAATGAGTTCTTAATCTGAAGTCCATAGATCATAATAGATTTTAGGGAACCTATGAACTTGGATGTGAAAAAAGAAAACAAAACAAGCCTATCTTTATTTTCAATTAACATCTAATCAAACTTCAGCATTTCCTACCATTATGAATATAAGCAGCAAAAATATAGTAACACTACCAGTACTGGTGACTTTGCAACAAAGAGAATAGACATATATCATTTTACCATATAATACTCATTACAGTTATCTTGAAATATGATCTTCACTACTTCAATATACTTATGAGACAAACCTCTCTATATATTAGTTGATCACAAATTTTGTTGAAAATACATTTTCACAATTTACTTCAATACATTCAGCTTCTTGTATAATTTTACATGTTTTATTTTATGCATTTAAAACATTATGCTAAGGAAAGTTTTCCTAGGTTTCCTAGGTTTTCCTAGGTCCATGAAACAGAGTAGTAGAGCAAGTAACTTCCTTTCTTTAATTAGATTGTCTTCTCAGTGATTCTCTATTTTTATTCTCTTTGAAAATCATGTTAGGGTAGTTGTTGGTCCAGTGCTGTATGTAAAGTCAGAAATTCAAATTCTGTAAAGTCAGAAAGTCAAATTCCATGATCCTAGATGGGGTTCATGATTAGACACAATATTCAATAAGGAATTGCTTTCATATAGTCACAGTTATGAATGAAGAATCCATATCTCTAAAAAGTGAGATCTTCCCTTTAATCTGACACTAGATTGCCATCAAAAACTTTCAAGATTGTATCCATTTTCATTGCTGACACACCTGAACTTCACTAGCTTTATCATTCTCCTCTCTAGTTTTACTAGTGTAAAAATATAATTTCTGAAAGCCATGTTTCTCTTTGACATAAGTTCTTTGGTCATATGTATATCTTAACAATTCTTTGATTTTAGGCTTATTAGTGGACACATCTATCAGTCTTCCTTCTGAAGTCTAAGTAAAGTTGAGTAAATCTAATTTAATAGACTTTTCCAGTAATGAGACAGCTAAAGGGAGAGAGAGAGAGAGAGAGAGAAAGAGAGAGAGAGAGAGAGAGAGAGAGGAGAGAAAGAAAGAATGAAAGAGAGAGAGAGAGAGAGAGAAGGAGAGGGAGAGAGAACACTGACTCATCAGGCTCCCAGAGCACACAAACCTCATTAAAAAAATAATAATATCAAAAGACTTTGTGAAGAATTCTTAGTCTATCAAATGAGGACTCCATTCCTGTAAGCCTTGAAGGAATTCATATTATAAGTCTGTAATAGGCTTTACATGGCAAAAATGTAATATGTTTTGCTTCTAATTGTCCCTGTGGACTCATCTCATCTAGTGCCCTGCTATGAAGTCGATTGAACATGAACAAGTGTCCCAGGTTAATGTTTTATTAGATTTTTACACTAGAAAATGGAGTGTTTTATAAGATCTTTTCTCCCACCATGGAGTTCTGGTATATAGCCTTTGGCCTGGGAAATTAAAATAAGAACTTTCTATTCTACCCATCAAATGTAATCTACATATATTAATAGGTAGAAAGACGACTCAAATTCAAATTTAAGAGTTCTAAAAAAAAAGTTTATTGATCATTATTTTAAAATTAGCAGTGTATTTTAAAGATTCTTCTCATTTAACCCAATTTTCTGGCCTGTTTTGCAATATTCCTCTTCACACAAATGACTTTCCAACTAAACTTGATTATGAGACATTTTCCTAATTTCCTCCTGCCATCTTTCTACCTCTGCACATTTGAACCTACCATCTTATGTATCCTCATCACTCATTTCCTTCAATATAGCTTCTGGCTAAATCCTTATTTGCTTCAATTCCCAGCTTGAGTCACTTTCTCTTGCCTTATTCCCACAGCTAGATGTGATGCTTCTATTTGCTGCTATGCTTCTTAAGATGCCCAACATATCATCCTATATATATAAGGGCTCCTTAAACTTTTTTTCAATAGTGACTCCTTTTCTCCCCCAAATTTTTCCATGACCTGGAGTGTATTACTGATTATAAATAAATAATTTAGGCCCTATACTCAGTTATCAGACACCATATGGGGTCATGAACTACAGTTTAAGAAATTGTTCTATACATGAATGAAAAGACATTCTAAATAAAATGAAATATTAATAGGTAGTATCTCCATTGATAGTCTTCCCCTTTCTGTGAATGCTAAAATTTTCTTTTTCACCATCATTATAGAAGTATATCCCATTCCAAAATGAACAGTAGAATCTAAAATTATTTTGAAGTATTTAGAAATGCTAAGAAAGCAAAATAATTCATTTTTAATTGAAATGAATCTCTTAAAAATTGCAGATCACATGAAAAGTATAAAGATTATGCCTATGCCCATATATAATCTTTTGCAATGTGAATCTACTTCCTAAAGAGAAATAAAAAAGCAGTATTTTGGTCAGGTGGAGACAGGTTAAAAAGAGATTTTGTAGTTATATGCAAATCTGTTTTTAAAAACCCTCCTTTCTGACCTCCAACCCTCTTAAAACTCAGTAAGAGAAAGTGACTTGACTAAGATCACACAAAAATTATTTGAGCTCAGATTCAATCTCAGTTCAGATCTCTATATCTTTTTTTTTTTTACCTGAACTTTTCCTTGCCTTCAAACCCTTCTGTTCTTCAAATCTAAGGAAAAAAATATAAAAAAATAGAATCACAGAATTTCACATTTGAAAAGGATGATAGAGTTCACGATGTCTTACCCATTCTTGAATGATAATCCCATTTACATTATACTTGATATTCACTCAAGCACTGATTGAAGACTTCAAATAAGAGGGTTCCCACTATATACTAAGGCATCCCATTATACTTTAGAATAATTCAAAATGTTACTAAGTATACCTGATAATGAACTAAATTTACCTTTTGTAACTTTCACTTATTCCTGCCAGTTCTGCATTTATTCTCCAAGATAAGAATTTCCTTAAATATTCAAGTTTCTTGAGGAGCTATATAAATTTCCTACCTATAGAACATTATAATCCAACTTAACAGAATTTATCTGATAGAGGCAAAATAAATACATTTTTCAACCACTAGAACTTAAAGATTTATCATTTGAGAAATTCTTTCTGGACTTAAAACTTTTTTTGGCAGCAACAGTTAAAGGAAAGGTACATTGGGTTTCAGAAGTATTTCGCCCCACACTGGGAAAATAAATGATATAATTCATCTGCAAAATTGCCAACATTAATCCTACACTTAAAATAAAATACTAATTCTTCTTGTGGGTCCTTTCATAAAATAATTGAGTTTTAGCCCTACATTAATCAAATTATTAAGTAGTTGCTTTGTATTAGTAGATAAAAAAATCACAAAATTCATTGGATGGAACAAAAGATAAAGAATTTCAAGGGAAATATGTTTTGATTATTATAATTATAGTTTTTCTTAATTGACAAAACATATGCACGCGTAATTTTTCAACACTGACCCTTGCAAAATCTTCTGTTCCAACTTTTCCCCTCCTTCCCTTCCCCTCCTCATCTAGATGGCAGGTAGTTCCATACATGTTAAATATGTTGAAGTATATATTAAATACAATATTATGTATACATATTTATATATTTATCTTGTTCAAGAAAAATTGGATTTAGAAAGAAGGTAAAAATAACCTGGGAAGAAAAAACTGCAAGCAAATAATAACTGAAAGAGTATAAATGCTATGTTGTAGTTCACATTCATTTCCCAGTGTTCTTTCACTGGGTGTAACTGATTCTGTTCATTACTGATCAATTGGAACTGATTTGGATCCTCTCATTACTGAATATAATCAAAATTTTCCATTTTGTGATCAATGATGATCTCTATTCCTTTGGTCACAAATTCCTTTCTCCTCTATAGGTCTGAGAGGTAAACTATGCTATGTTCTTCTAATTTATTTATAATCTTGTTCTTTGTGCCTAAGTCATGAACCCATTTTGATCTTATCTTCATGTACAGTGTTTATTGTGGGTTAATGCTTAGTTTATGCCATACTAATTTTCAATTTTCCCAGCAGTTTTTGTCAAATAGTGAATTCTTATCCCAAAATTTAGGCTCTTTGGTTTGTCAGACACTAGATTGTTATAGTTATTGACTATTTTGTGCTGTGAACCTAACCTATTCCACTGATCAACTAGTCTATTTCATAGACAATACCAAAAGGTTTTCATGACTGTTGCTTTAGTTTTAGATCAGGTACAGCTAGGCCACCTTGATTACTTTTTCTTTCATTGGTTCTCTTGAAATTTCTGACCTCTCATTCTTCCAGATGAATTTTGTTATTATTTTTTCTAGGTCATTAAAATAGTTTCTTGGGAGTCTGATTGGTACAGCACTAAATAAATACATTAGTTTAGGTAGTATTGTCATTTATCCAAGAGCACTTAACATTTTTCCAGTTCTTTAGATCTGACTTTATTTGTGTGGAAAAGGTTTTGCAGTTTTGCTCATATAGTTCCTGACTTTCTCTTGACAAATAGATTCCCAAATATTTTATACTATCCACAGTTATTCAAATAGAATTTCTCTTTGTATCTATTCCTGTTGGATTTTGTTGGTGATGTATAAAAATGCTGAGTATTTATGTGGATTTATTTTGTATTCTGCAACTTTGCTAAATTTGTGGATTATTTCTAATAACTTTTTAGTAGAATTTCTGTGGTTCTCTAAGTATACCATCATATCATCTGCAAAGAGTGATAATTTGGTTTCATTACCTACTCTAATTCTTTTTATCTCTTTTTTCATGTCTTATTGCCAAAGCTAGCATTTCTAATATAATATTGAATAGTAATGGTGATAGTGGGCAACCTTATTTCACTCCTGATTTCACTAGGAATGGTTCCAGTTTATCACCATTATATATGATGCTTACTGATGGTTTTAAATAGATGTTACTGACTATTTTAAGGAAAAGTCCATTTATTTCTATACTCTCTTGTATGTTTAATAGGAATGGGTGTTTGATTTTATCAAATGCTTGGAAATATATGTTTTTAAAGCAAAAATGAAAGGAGGAAAGGGTGAGCCTTACTAGATCTCAAAATATGTTATGAAATAAATAACTCCAACTTTATTTAGTACTTTAAAGAAAATACAAAAACTCATGTCAGTGGAACAGACTATATTGGGAAGAACTAAAAGTAAGCAAAAATAGTAATTCACTGTTTCATACATCCAAAACAAACTATTAATAGGACAACAAAAAAACTGCTTATGAAAATAGGAAGCAGTTTGGCAGAAAGTGTCATTATATGCTATATCATATGCCAAATTCCAAACTATTTAGTCATCTAAGTGTATTAAAGTAAAGATAAGTGGAAAATTGTATAAATATGGTTGAGAAAATAGAGAAAATGATAAACAGAGAAGAAAGCATTTGGATTTGAACAAAAACATACAAGCATTACTAGTGCAACTAGATTAAGGACAAGAATAATGCTCCAGTTTGAAAATATCTTCCACCAAACATCTGCTACAAAAGTCTGATATATTGGTATATTGGTAAGTTACATGAACATCTATAACTGAAAAGTGTGTCCATGTAAATAAGTGGTTTGTTAGCTGATCGGGTTGTGAAATTGGCTCAGTTTTTCTGGAAATAAATTTGCAATGTTAGAAACATTTCTAAATTGGTGACCTTGTACCCAATGCTTCTTCTGGGAATATAACCTAGTGATACAAAGAAAAGTTACAAAATATTAATAGGAACAATTTTGTGAGAGGAAAAACATGCAAAGAGACTGCCTGTTGCCATTGGAATGACTAGATAAATTAATGTTGATTAAGATTAGAGAGCTACTACTCTAAGAATGAGAATATTTTTAAAATATCAATTTTAAAACTAATACAGAGTGGAGCAATTAGAATCAAGTAAACAAGATACAAAATGATAATGATCATGCAAATGAAGATAATAATGAAATGTAGAACAAAAGAAGTAATTAATGGTAGACTTGGATAACTGATGTTACTAATATTTATACTTTCCTTTCAGTGGAGAAATTGTGCTCCATATGTGCAGAATATTGCATATATTATCTATTGAAGTTGCTGTAACAGTTGGCTTTGCCAAACCTGTTTGATTTTTCTCTAATAAGGAAGATTGATTTTTTGGGTAGAGATTATTCATATGTAAAAATTTCAATCAGTTAATTAATTTGTACACCATTTTAAGTCCATCAAGTAACACAGATAATATCTGTAAATAATAATATGAAAGATATTTTGAGGAAGAGCAGAAGATAGCAATTAAATAAGACTTTAAAAATTATGAAACATTTTCCCCATAGTATGCCCCTATTTGAGCTAGTACCCAGAATATTATCCTAATTTTTCACATAGGGATGCCAAGGCTGAGAAAGGTAAAGTACCTTGTCCAGGTCTCATGAATAGTATATTTCAAGATTGAATGGGCGTCCAAACCTCTTGACTCTGGTTATACCACATTTTCCATTCTAGCATACTACCTTCATAAAGGTGGAGAATCTTAAATTTTAATTCAATGGAAACATTTCTACAAAGGACTAAAATTATGTAAAATAGGAACATTACCTTTTAATATTTAATGATACTAAAAATAGAAGAAAGAAGACAAGGAGTTCCTTATGTTTTGTTTGATTGTTCCTTTAAACTATTAAATGTCATAAAACCACCTTTGTATAGATATTCATGTTATTTTTTATCAAATCAAGAACCTAATAATGTTACACATTCTCTGCTTTATTAAAATGATTCACATGCTTTATAGACCCATTTTAGGCTAAATTGGCATGATTCTGTTGCATAAATGTAGCTTATTTTCTTGCTTAAGAGAAAATCAAGAAACTTTGGGATAGTTATGAATAGAAATATTTATAGAGTTAATACAATTTTATTTGAGAAGGATATTTCCATCTTTTACAGTTTTCTAATTCATAAATAAATTTTTGGCACTCTAAACCTATATGAATTGGAATGAATAGTTTGAATAATTTTAAAGGTAGATATTCATTTATTTATTAAACATCTATTACTTGCAAAGTATTATACTACATATCTATGATACTGACATGTAGGTGCATGCTCTCTGTCTCTCTGTTGTTCTTTTTACTGTTTGTCTCTCTTTGTTTCTTTCTATTTCTGTCTCTGTGTCTGTCTGTCTATCTCTCTTTTAACACACACACACACACACACACACACACACACACACACACACACTCCAGTCCATTCTCTCAAGTAAATCACAGTATAAATTGAAAATAATGTGAAAAAGAAGAGAATACACACAAAAAATGTATATCTAGGAAAGGTTTCTAGCAAGAAGCTCAAACATTTTTTGAGCCTTGAAAAAAGATAAATATTTTAAAGAACAGAGGTCATACAGAAGTTCATTCCAGTCAATACAATCAACTTGTGTAGAGGAACAATGATGAGAAATTGAAAGATCGGAGAACAAATAGGTAATTTTGACTGTAATGTACAGAAAATGAATGTGAGTAGTATGAAATAAATCTAGCCTTAAATAGTTGTTCTGGTTTCTAATTAAATAAATAAAAACCTTAACTTTTATATAGTTCAATTGCTGTGTCACATTTAGAAGAATTATATCCATTTGAAATTTCAATGAGAAGTTAACCAGAACATAAGAAATTTAAATAGTAAAATTATTTACTATTTTGGAGGCTAATGTTTAAGACTGATCACCTCAATTTTTCACTTGCCTATTGGGTTTAGCTTTAGAGAAACATCAATTTAGAGCTGAAAGATACAGTAGACATTATCTACTCTTATTACTTCATTTTACAGATGAAGAGACTGAGTCTCAAAAAGATTCAGTAATTATAAGAATATATGCTAAGTGAAGTGAGTAGAACCAAAAGAACACTGTAGACAGAAACAACTAGATTATGTGATTATCAACTGTGATGGACTTGGTTCTTTTCAGCAATGACATGCTTCAAGGCAATTCCAATAGTCTTGTGATGGAGACAGTCATTTGCATCCAGAGAGAAGACTTTAGAGACTGAATGTGGATCAAAATATAGTTTTTTATACTTTTGTTGTTGTTTGCTTGCTTATTTTTTTCTTTCTCATTTTTTTTCCTTTTGATCTGATTGTCATTGTGCAACATGATAAATGTGGAATTTTTTTTTTTTTTAAGGTTCAATGGCTTTTTTCACCCCTATCTCATATATATCTGCAATCCATACCAACTAATTTTATTACAGCTTTTTTTGACAGAACATATGCATGGGTAATTTTTCAACATTGACCCTTGCAATCACTTCTTGTTCCAATTTTCCCTTTCTTCCATCCATTCCTTCCCCTAGATGGTAGAGAGTCTCTTATATATTAAGCATGTTAAAGTATATCTTAAATACAATATATGTGTATATATTTACATAGTTCTCTTGTTGCATAAGAAAAATTGGATTTAGAAAGATAAAAATAAACTGGAAGAAAAACAAAAATGCAAGCAGTCCACATTCATTTCCCAGTGTCCTTTCTCTGGGTGAAGCTGGTTCTGTTCATCACTGATCAATTAGAACTGAATTAGATCATCTCATTGCCAAAGATAGCCACTTCCATCAGAATTGCTCCTCATAGTGTATTGTTGTTGAAGTGTATAATGATCTCCTGATTCAGCTCATTTCACTTAGCATCAGTTCATGTAAGTCTTTCCAATCCTCTCTGTCTTCATCCTGCTGGTCATTTCTTACAGAACAATAATATTCCATAACATTCATATACCACAATTTCCTTATGCAGTCTCCAATTGATGATATCCATTCAATTTCCAGTTTTAGCCACTACAACAAGGGCTGACACAAACATTTTTGCACATATAAGTTCCTTTCCCTTCTTTAAGATCTCTTTGGGATATAAGCCCAGTAGTAACACTGCTGGATCAAAGGGTATGCACAATTTGATCATTTTTTGAGCATAGTTCAAAATTGCTCTCCAGAATGGTTAGATCAGTTCATAACTCCATCAACAATGCATCAGTGTCCCAGTTTTCCTGCATCCCCTCCAACATTCATCATTCTCTTTTCCTGTCATCTTAGCCAATCTGACAGGTGTGTAGGGATATATCAGAGTTGTCTTAATTTGCATTTCTGTGATCAATAGTGATTTGGAACTCCCTTTCATATAAGTAGAAATAGTTTGAATTTCATCATCTGAAAATTGTTTGTTCATATCCTTTGACCATTTATCAATTGGAGAATGCCTTGATTTCTTATAAATTAAAGTCAATTCATTATAAATCTTGTAAATGAGGCCTTTATCAGAGTCTTTAACTGTAAAAATGTTTTCCTAGTTTATTGCTTCCCTTCTAATTTTGTCTATATTAGTTTTGTTTGTACAAGCTTTTTAACTTGATCTGATCAAAATTTTCTATTTTGTGATCAATACTGATCTGTTCTTCTTTGGTCACCAATTCCTTCCTCCTCCATAGGTCTGAGAGGTAAACTACCCTATGTTCTAATTTATTTATAATCTTGTTCTTTATGCCTAAATCATGAACACATTTTGACCTTATCTTGGTGTACAGTGTTACGTGTAGGTCCATGCCCAGTTTTTGCCATACTAATTTCCAGTTTTCCCAGAAGTTTTTGTCAAATAGTGAATTCTTAACACAAAAATAGGTAACTTTGGGTTTGTCAAAGATTAGATTGCTACAGTTATTGACTATTTTGTCCTATGAACCTAACATATTTCACAGATCAACTAATCTATTTTTTAGTCAATAACAAATGATTTTGGTGGCGGCTGATTTATAATATAGTTTTCAATCAGGTAAAGCAAAGCCACCTTCATTTGATTTTTTTTTTCATTAGTACCCTTGAAATTCTTAACCTTTTGTTCTTCCATATGAATTTTGTTGTTATTTTTTCTGGGTCATTTAAATAGTTTCTTTGGTGTCTGATTGGTATAGCACTAAATAAAAAGATTAGCTTAGATAGTATTGTCATCTTTACTATATTTGCTTGGCCTATCCAAGAGCACTTAATATATTCCCAATTTTTTAGATGTGTCTTTATTTGTGTGGAAAGTGTTTTATACTTTTGCTCATATAGTTCTTGACTTTCCTTTGGAATATAAATTCCCAAATATTTTATGTCATTGACAGTTATTTTAAATGGAATTTCTCTGGTTACCTCTTGTTGTTGGATTTTGTTAGTGATGTGTAAAAATGCTGAGGATTTATGTGGATTTATTTTGTATCCCACAACTTTGCTAAAGTTGTGGATTATTTCTAATAGCTTTTTAATAGAATCTCTGGAGTTCTCTAAGTATACCAACATATCATTTGCAAAGAGTGATAATTTGGTTTCCTTATTACCTACTCTAATTCTTTTAATCTCTTTCTCAACTCTTATTGCTGAAGCTCGCATTTCTAATACAATATTGAATAGTAATGGTGATAGCGGGTAGTCTTGTTTCCTGATCTTATTGGGAATGGTTCCAGTTCATCCCTATTACATATGATGCTTACTGATGGTTTTAAATAGATGCTACTGATTATTTTAAGGAAAAGTCCATTTATTCCTATACTCGCTAGTGTTTTCATTGGGAATAGATTTTGGATTTTATCAAATGCTTTTTCTGCATCTCTTGAGATGATTATATGTTTTTTTGTTAATTTGGTTATTGATATAGTCAATTATGCTAATAATTTCCCTAATATTGAACCAGCCCTACATTCCTGGTATAAATCCTACTTGGTCATGTTGTATTATCCTGGGGATAGATTTCTGTAATGTTTTTGCTAATATTTTATTTAAGATTTTTGCATCAATATTTATTAAGGAGATTGGTCTATAATTTTCTTTCTCTGTTTTCAACCTACCTGGTTTAGATATCAGTACCATGTCTATGTCATAAAAGAAATTTGGTAGGATTCAATCCCTATTTTTTCAAATTTTTATATAACATTTGAGGTAATTATTATTTAAATGTTTGGTGGAATTCACATGTAAATCCATCTTGTCTTGGGAATTTTTTCTTAGGGAGTTGATTAATAGCTTGTTCTATTTATTTTTCTGAAATGGGCCTGTTTAAACAATTTACTTCTTCCTCTGTTAATCTCTGGGCAAGCTATGTTTTTTTTAAGGTATTCATTCATTTCATTTAAGTTATTGAATTTATTGGCATAAAGTTGGGAAAAAGAAGTCCTAATTATTGCTCTAATTTGCTCTTCATTAGTGGCAAGTACTCCCTTTTCATTTGATTTTTGATTTTCCTTTTTCCTTTTTCTAATCAAATTTACCAAGGGTTTATCTATTTTGATGGTTTTTTTTTTCATATAATGAACTCAGTTTTATTTAATAAATAATGAGGAAAATTTAATTTAATGAATAAAATTCAATAGTTTCTTTTTTTTTTTACTTTCAATTTCTTAATCTCTCCTTTTATTTTTAAAATTTCAAGTTTAGTGTTTGACTGGGGATTTTTAATTTGCTCTTTTTCTAGCTTTTTTAGTTGCAAGCCTAATTCAGTGATTTAATCTTTCTCTGTTTTATGCAAGTAGGCCTCTAAAGATATAAAACTTCTCTTTATTACCTCTTTGGCTGTATCCCACACATTTTTGTATGATGTCTCATTATTGTGATTCTTTTGGGTGAAATTTTTAATTGTGTCTATAATTTACTATTCCATCCTTTTTCAGATGAGATTATTTATTTTCCAATTATTTTTTGGTCTATTTCCCCCTGACTTTTTATTGAATGTAATTTTTATTGCATCATGATCTGACAAGGATGCATTTATTATTTCTGTTTTTCTGCATTTGAAATTGAGATCTTTCTGTCCTAATATATCATCAATTTTTGTATAGGTTCCATGTACTGCCGAAAATAAGTGTACTCCTTTCTGTCTCCATTTAGTTTCCTCCAAAGATTTATCATACCTAACTTTTCTAATATTCTATTTACCTCTTTAACTTTTTTTCTTATTTATTTTGTGGTTTGATTTATCTAATTCTGAGTGCAAGATTGAGATCTCCAGTATTATAATTTTGCTGTCTATTTCTTCTTGCAGCTCTCTTAACTTCTCCCTTAAGAATTTATATGCTATGCCACTTGGTGCATATATGTTTAAAATTGATATGCTTCATTTTCTATGTTACCCTTTATCATGATAAGTGTTTTTTCTTATCTCTTTTAATAAGATCATTTTTTTGCTTTTGCTTGATCTGAGATCAGGATGGCCATTCCTGCTTTTTTGATTTTACCTGAAACATAGTAGATTCTGCTTTTACTTTTTACTCTGTATGCATTGCCCTTCTTCAAATATGTTTCCTGTAAACAACATATTGTAGAATTCTGACTTTTAATCTAGTCTGTTATCTGCATCCACTTTATGGGAGAGTTTACCCCATTCATTTTTATGGCTAAAATTACTAATTCTTTATTTCCTTCCATCTTGTTAACCCCAGATTATGCTTTTCTCTTTCCTTTCTCCCTTACCCCCCACCCCAGTATTAAATTTGTGAGTCGCATTTGCCTCACAAAGCCCTGCCTCTTTAGGATCCCTTCCCCTCCACCTTAGAGTCCCTCCCCTTTTCTTAAACCTTTTCCTTAAAATTTCTGTATTCCCTTCTGTGTAGCTTACTCTTTCTTTTTTTCACTTTTTTTCTCCCACCTTTTAATAAGGTGGGAAAAGTTTCTCTGTAAATTGAATATGTCTAATACGTTTCTCTTTAAGCCAATTCTGATGAGAGTAAATTACACACTATGTTCATCATCCTTCCTTCTTTCCCTCAAATTTAATAGGTTTATTTTGCCCCTTTGTGAGATGTAATTCCTTCACTTTTTCTCCTTTTTTCTGATACAATTTCCTTTCCACCTCTATCCTCTTTTTCATATTATAACAGTAAAACCAAATTATACATGTATTCTTTATGTATACTCATAACAGAAATATAGTTCCCAAGATTTGTTTTTACCATTTTATGTTTCTCTTGAGTCCTATATTTGGAATTCAAACTTTTTGTTTAGCTCTGGTTTTATTTTTGTCAGAAATAGATGGAATTCACCTATTTTATTAAATGCCCATCTTCTTTCTTCTCTGGGGAAAAATGCTCATTTTGGCTGGGTAAGTTATTCTTGGTTGCATACCAAATTCCTTAGTCTTTCAGAATATCAGATTCCAGGCCCTTTGGTCCTTTAATGTGGATGCTGCTAGATCCTAAGTAATTCTTATTGTGGCTCCTTTGTATTTGAATTTTTTTTTCTTGCTGCTTATAGTATTTTTTCCTGGGTCTGATGGTTCTGGAATTTAGCCACAATATTTATTGGAGTTTTGATTTTGAGATCTCTTTCAGTATGTGATTGATGAATTCTTTCAATGTCTATTTTACCCTCTATTTCTATATTACCTGGGCAGTTCTCTTTGATGATTTCCAAGAAAACAGTGTCTAGGTTCTTTTTTTCATCATAATTTTCAGGAAATCCAATAATCCTCAGATTATCTCTCCTCGATCTATTTTCCAAGTCTGTTGTTTTCCCAATTAGGTATTTAATAGTTTTTTTCTATTTTTTCATTTTTTTTTTTGGTTTTGCTTGACTATTCTTTTTGTGTCCTTGAGTCATTCATTTCCATTTGTTCAATTGTGATTTTTGATTAATTATTTTCTTCATTTACTTTTTAAAATTTCTTTTTTGTAATTGTCCAATCAAGTTTTTTTTTTTTTTAAATTTTTTTTAATGTATTTTTTCCCATTTTGCAAATTTTATTTTTAGAGAGCTTTTCTTTTTCTAATTCACTAATTCTGTTTTTCAGGGAGTTGATTTTTTTTATCCACTCCATCTTTAAATGAGTAGGATAACTTATCCAGACCCCCTTACCAAGCTTCCCTTTCCTTTACCCATTTTTCTTCTAACTCTCTTGTAAGAGCCTTTTAAATTTTTTCTATGACAGGCTTGAGTGGTTGGAACCAGATCATATCCCACTTTGGGGTTTCATCTTTAGACAATCTGTTTTTAGTCTCCTCAGGGTTTGAAGTCTGCTCTCTATCAGTATAGAAGCTATCTATAATTAGAGCCCGCTTTACCTTTTTACTCATTTATACAAAAAAAAAAAAAAAAAGAAACAAACAAACAACAATAACAAAAAATAACTGCAGTGTGCTTTTAGAGCAGTATGGTGTTACCAAGATTCCTCTACAGTTCTATAGACAACAGGAAGTAGCAGTAAAGCAGCACTGGGACAGCAATGGTTGCACTGGAATCTGGTTGAGCTCTGAGATTGTGCTGAGTCACTCTGGGTGTTGGATGAGTGAGGCTAAGTCTCAAGAAACTCTTTTTAGGGGGTCACAGTCTTTACCCTTTGCATTTATAGCTTCTCTGCTGATCTATTGGCTTGCTGCCAGAGCAAAGTAACTTGCACTGTGGTAAGGTACTCCCCACAAATTTTCCACAGGCTGATACCACATCCTACCTTCGCTATGATCTGCTCAGCATAAGCTGCCTTTGGTGCTCTCACTTCCAATTTTCCTGGCCTGGCTGTCCCTGCCTGGCAGCAAAAAAACAGACCTTTTCTGGCTAATTTTGAGGATATTTTCTGTTGGTAATGTGTTGTATTTTCAATATTCGTGGATTTTGACAGTCAATCACCAATTCCAAGGCCTTCCATAAAATAAGTAGTCTGAGAGCAAGGTAGAGCTTAAATAGACATGTGTGTCTTCTCTACCATCTTGGCTTCACTCCTCCATCCATACCATTAAAAAAAAAAAAAAACTCCTCCTGAAAATGACATAATTCCTCATTCCCAGTATCTTTTATTTCACAACATGCCCTATGCCTCCACTTTCTTTAGTATTCCCCAAACTTATCTTTTAAATAACATACTATTTCCTATTGGAAGCTTTCTTTGATTCTTATCCTACTCCTCCCTTTAGCTTCCTGTCTAGACTTCACATAAAATTTGATTTGTGTCTATAATATAAATCCATCCATTCATCTATCTATCTGTCTGTCTGTATGTCTGTCTTTCTTAAAGTAAGCTTTTGATTTCATTGGTACATGGTCACTAATTCAGTAAATATTTATTTAAAAAAGTATTTGACAGGCACTACCTCTTCAAAGTTCCAAAGATGCAAATAAGAAAAAGAAAGTCAGCTTCTGACCTTCAGGAGCTTATACTTTAATGAGGAAGATGATACACAAAAAGAAATTGAATGTTAGGTGAGGGGAAGATAAATATAATGATCTGTGGATAGAAACCAAGCAGAACCACTGGTGAAAAATGGAGAGTTCCTGCAAAGTTCTGAGCTCTCTAAAAAAGAAAGGATTAGGAGAATTTAATATTTCCATCTTACAATCCTCCAATCAGAAGGGAGGCACAAATGAGGGGAATTGAGAAGGTGTTACTTGTCAAAAACTGAGTCATTCTTCATGGTAATGAAGCTTTAAGTGATTAGCATTTATCCTGGGGGAGGTATGATATCTCATGGAGTGAAAAGTAAGCCAAGTTGCTGATATAATGAGGTTAGATATTTCCATGGAAACCCCCTTAATTTATCCATGTCATGAATTCTTCTCTAACTTGTAACCTTAGAAAAGTATCTAAAGGTATTTAGAGGTTAAATTAGTATTTGAATACAGGTCTTCCTAGCTCCAGGGTCAGTTCTTGATCCACTAATTAATGTTGTATATCTTGCCATGTAATAAGCTGTATTTTAAAAAATCATTTGTGTCTTTGTCATATTCTGTTGCTAGCATCAAGAAGTCAGGGACAGAATCTTATGTAAACTTTGTAGCCCAACATTGGTTTGGTAAATTGTATATGAAATGATTGTCTAAAATGTAACTTATTACCTTTCCCAAAATATTCACCCTTCTTCCTATTTACCTTCTATATATAGATTTTACAAATGCATTGAGAGTGCTACAATCTTTTCAATTACCTAGATTCATCTAGATTCATCCTTAACTTTTCTCTCCCTTTTAGCAACCATATTTTTAAAAGTTATCAATTTGGGCAAATTTAAATTTTACAATATGTTTTATATCCATACACTTCCTTCTATCCATATTCCTCCATAATATTCTATTATAGTTCAAACTTTAATTTGTCCCCTGCCATCTTATAGCCTCTTAATTGACTTCTTTGCTTTCAGTGTTTCCTTTCTCCAATTAATTCTACATACAACCACCATGTTAAAATCCCTAAAGGACAGGTTTGGCATTGTCAGACCTCTATATGAGAAGATTCAGTAATCCTTTCTTTCTCAAAACAAAAACAAAACATGAATGTTTTCATTTTTATTTTATAACCCTTTATAATCTTTCTTTCTCAATTATTGCACTGTGTTTCAGTTGAATATGTATATTATTTTGCAGCATTTGATTTTCTTTTTCTTAAGGTCTCCTTTCTTATCTTCCCAATTTGTCATTCCTAGCTTACTTTAATGCTTAACTTAGAGGCTTTTGCTGATTCCATCCCATAGCCAGTCCATTCCTTCTCTCCTCACAATGTCTAATATTAATAGACAACATTTAGTGTTTTATGACTTTTAAAATGCTTTAAGATAAATAGGGTTTATATGGTTTGTAAGTTTCTAACATAATATATATATATATATATGTGTGTGTGTGTGTGTGTGTGTGTGTGTGTATTATACATATACATATATATGTATGTATAATATATATATATTATATATATATATATATATATATAATCTCATTTTATATTCCTAACAACTCCATGAGACAGATGCTTTTATTGTGTTCATTTTTATAAATAATGAAACTATGGCTGGGAATGTTTAAATTTTTTCCCAAAGAATACACATCTAGTGTCTGAGTTGGGATTTGAACTCAGGTCTTCATGACTAATAACAGTAGCTTTTTATTCTCTGCATCAAGTTGTTTTAATTGTATATTTTGGATAGAAACATAAATATGTTCATGTGTTTACTGCCTCCAATGGAATATAATCTTTTGTTTTCTTTTTCTTAATAGTATTTTTCCCAATTATACATTGATATTTATTTTTGTAAAACTTTGTGTTCCAGTTTTTTCCCTCTCTTTTATCCCTCCTCTCTCCCCAAGTCAGCAAGCAATTTGATATAGGTTTAGTATATGCAATTCTTTTAAACATATTTCTAATTCAATGGTGAGCACAATCAGCAACAGAACCCCCCGATATTTCTTGGGTCTTCTCCTTCGTTTCAAGGGTCTGCTCCGTCTCTCTGCAATGGACAAGGCGAATACGGCTCATTGGCACCCATCTGATTTTTTCTCCACCTGTAGAGATAGAAGCAAACCCTCTCCCCCAAGCAGTTAGCCTATTTGGTCCCTTCCATTCACCA